>NC_056738.1:222553228-222780728 GCF_019279795.1 Protopterus annectens
GTGAATACCCACAAAATTAGATGTCTACAAAGACACACACACGCTCTTTCATGCTAACACACACATTGGCACAGTTGCCAGGACCAGGATTAGAACTCCTACCTATCTAGCTTGCTACACTATAGTATTACATAGTTATTGCAAGCACCACGGACCTTATATGTTGGAAAGCTGTCCAAAGATATCTTTGAAGGTGAGTGACATCAGCAGCAGTGCTAAAGGAGGGGTGAGGGAAGTGTGTAAGTGTGAATGACCACAAAAAATCAGGTGTCTACAAACACACAGTTTGCACAGTTACTAGGACCAGATTTAGAACTCCTACCCAACTAGCTTGCTACACTATAGTATTAAACAGTTATCACAAGTGCCACAGACATTATATGTTGGAAAGCTATCCAAAGGTATCTTTGAAGGTGAGTGACATCAGAAGCAGTGCTGAAGGAGGGATAAGGGAAATTTAATGTGTGTGAATGGCCTCAACCACATTCATCTAGAAACACACACACTCACACACAACTTCACATTTGACAGAACTGAGATTACAACTGCTAGATGGGTACTTATTTGGACTGTAGTGTCACACAGTTATCACAAGCACCACTGAGACTGTAGGGCTGGGGGCTAAACAAACATATTTCTACAGTGAATGACATTAGCACATCATGTGATATAGGGCAATGGGATGTGTACTGGGTGGGAAAGGCCTCATAATGGCATTCTCTCTGTCAATGTCTGTCTTTCTCTTCCCCATGTCTCTGTAAGAGTATGTCTGACACATTATATTATATTATGTTGGCCTTAGATATGTGTGAGTATTCCTATCCAGTGTGTGTGTATGTGTGTGTGTGTGTGTGTGTGTGTGTGTGTGTGTGTGTGTGTGTGTGTGTGTGTGTGTGTGTGTGTGTAGTATCAATGGTGTACAATTTGGTGTGTGTGTGTGTGTGTGTGTGTGTGTGTGTGTGTGTGTGTGTGTGTGTGTGTGCACATACAGTTGGGAGTAACCAATATCTGTAGTCCACTGTGTTGTGAGACATAGGCTTAATTTCCCTAAGTGTAGTAGCATGCCCTGTATGACATTCTGTATTGAGTGTGTGCATCCATTCCAGGAAGGGTTGGACTCCAGTTCAGGGTTTTGTCTGCTACAGCTACACCTAGCAAACTGTTTCTGCAGGATATCTGTAGATAGGTTGCCAATATGGAGACACAATGGGCATAACATATGGGGGATACTGTAACTATTGCTGTCTGTGCTACTTGTGTCACATGTTTGGTTGTAGCATAGATTTTCTGATATATGTACTGTTTTACATTGTGATGTATCATGTCATCAACTACTGACAGTTATCATTCTTTGCTCACAGTTATTTACCAGGGAAATGCAGGATGAAGGAAGCTGAGACCAATACTCTGAGGCATATAGACTACACATTCTGGCACACACCTGCAATGGTGGAGGGCAGCTACAGACAATAGACTGCTGGTTCTGTGTAAATGGTCCAGCCCCTTGTTAGTATACTGGCTGACGATCCACTCCTTGTGCTTTTCTCAACTCATCGAATGGCCATATTCTGCTGGGGGTATACCTCTCATCTGTACAGATACACCCAGGTTATCCAAAGACAGGAATCATATATCTGGTCAGTTTATCCTCACATTGTGGTTTACAAGCAGTTTTGTGGCTATTCATTCATGGGCTTGCAATCAGGGAGTAGTATGGATGAACATTAAGGTTTCAGACTTCACACACTCAATGACATCCATGCTTCTACACCCCTCTCTGTTATTCTCTCCTCTTCCTATCATTATGTAAGTAGTATCTCAGAGGTATCCCTGTAGTTGAGGATTTATCCCAGTAGTACTTATGGCTTGGAACACAGTCCTTACAGTAGGACATGGGGAGGCATGCTACTGGCATTTGTCAACATGGCCTTGCATTTGTTTTCTGTTTACTGTGTTAGATTGTTATTTGGGACACCCTGACATTCCATACATTGGCACTATGGGTGAAACATGGGCCTTTGCAAGAGGACTGTAGGCTATTTGGAGTGCTGCAGGCCATCTGTTACTGCATTTCTACCTGGGATTGTGGGGAGGGGCACACCTGGTGACTTTAAACATTTGCAATGACTGTACTGGTATTCTGGTTACTCTGTTGGCTTCCATTTCATATTGTATTGTGACCTGTCATGCAGAAAGGAGGCACATCAGTAGAGTACACATGTTAAATCTTAATGGCATACATTTCAGTTTCAGACTTCTTACCCTTCAGAACTAGAATGCAACTGCCAAACCTGTTGTAGTATGTCTGTGTAGGTCTGGTGGGGGGGGCTGTTCACCATTGCCATCATTTGGGAGCCTTAGCCCAGCCTTTCTTTATGGTCATCTTCACCTCTCCTGTTGTGTGAGGCTAGTGGGGTTTATGTGACCCTCACTGGCATCCATGTGTGTGACCTATTGACACCCACAGTTATTTGGGCCATGACATGTACTGCAGTGGTGGTTGTCACCTTCTGTAGTGCTGCCTAGTATGTTGACACCAGTATTTGTTATGAATTTCCTGCTATCCAGTATAGCTGTCTGTTGCTATCCCATTCAGCCATCCAATTCCCTTGCATGCTTGCATCCATATCATACATACATGAGAACATACTACTCCATTCAGTAATTGATAGGAAGGGTGACTTAACTTGTAGCTGGGCCAGTATTGAGGATGGTGCTGGAGGGCTGACTATGTTGGATGCACTTAGTACACTCCCTATTCATGGCAAAGCACAGGTAGTGTAATGTTTGACATCCCTTTTATTGTATGTGCGAGTTGGAGAGAGGTATCAGTCTCTGGTTCCCTACAGTGTTAGTGTGAGTGCTATGCATTGTCTCTTTGACAAGGCCTGGGCATACTGGGCATGCCTCCTTCTGCCTACAGGGACATGCTCAGGATGTTCCTCCTTTGAGTCCCTCTGTTCCTGTGCTGGCCTTGGCAATGGTGGCCCTGTCCCATGCTGTTCCTGCTGCAGCTGTTTCCATAGGATCATATTGTTTAGCATGGCACATACTATGAACATTTGTATAAATGTAGCTGGATAGTACTGCAGAGCTCCACCAGATATGTCAAGGCAGTGGAACCGCGACTTGTGCATCCCAAACAAATGCTCTACAATGATCCTGGTTTATGCTTGTGCCTCATTATGGTGTTCTTGTTCAGGTGTGTGTGCATTTATGATGGGTGTCAATAGCCATGGAGCCAGTGCATAGCCAGCATCCCCCACTAGATGGCCATATGGGATGTCCCCAGTGGCAAACGCCTGATAGAGCTGTGAGCAATGATAGATGTGAGAGTCATGATAGCTTCAAGGGCTGCCAGCTCACACATTCATGATAATGCCCTGGGCATTGCACATGACCTGGCAGTTGATGGAGGGGAAGCCCTTGTGGTTTATGTAGACCCTTACCCCGCTCACTGGGTGGTGCATTAATGTGAATGTGCATGCAGTCTATAGCACTAACTACCTCAGGGTATTCTGCTATATGGTGGAAAAGATGCATACTATTGGTCAATGCCTCACTGGTGCTGGGGAAATAAATGTGCTCATTGGCATGTGGTGTCATGGCATTTAGGAACTGGTGGAGTACCCCGGATGCTGATGACTGTGAGACCCTCATGATATCCTCAGTTGGTCTTTGAAAGATACCTGTGGCTAGTATTCTTAACCCTAGACATACTTTGGTATCCACTAGGATGGGTTACCCTCTATAGTTCTGTGTGTGAGGCGTGGCTGGCACAGCTCAACAATTTGCTGTAGAATATCCCTGTCCACCATATAGTGCTTCACTATCTCTAGCTCATGTAGGCCCTGGTAGGTTACCCTGGGTTTGTACACTGTTCTCCTCCTCCTCTTCACTGTGTGTGTTGGTTGTCAGCATTCTCCTCCTCACCAGTCTCAGTCTCTAACATATATTGATGGAGCAAAGCAGCAGCAGCCTCTAACATTTTTAGTTAGTTTTGCCAGTTAAAAATCCCCTGCTGTGTACACTGGTGGTGTAGAGTTTGTGGGAAAAACAATCTGTAGGGTGTTTGCATAGTTTATAGTAGTGTGCTGGGCTGCTACATGTCTAAGTGGCTGATTCTGATACATTCCACCTGCCAACTATGCTAGTTCTGCTGGATTGCCTTCCTACTGCTGTTTCCCCCACATCCAGTCTGCAAGGTGTTTGCATAGTTTATAGTAGTGTGCTGGGCTGCTGCATGCGTATTTGGCTGATTCTGATACATTCCACCTGACAGCCATGCTAGTTCTCCTAGATTTCCTTCATCCTGCTGTTTCCCCTTCCCACTTCCTCCCTATTTAAGCTGCAAGGCAGGTTGCGCATACCCAGTGCTGAAATGTAAGTAGTGCTGCCATTTCCTCTTTTTTTTTATGTTTAAAACCTGGTACTCGGCGTGCAGACCCATTTAGGCTATGTACACACTGCTCAGGCACATCTGACACTCCCCCTTCCTTAGCTGTGCCTAGCAAAGGGCAAACACTGGCCACAGAGCTCCAACAAATTTACAGCAGGCATGAAACACCCTTATGAAGTCATCCAGCCCTTAGACTTGTACGTTTGTATTGCTGTACCTACACGGTTCGGTACAACCTGACACTCTGAAGAAATCTGTGATTCAGTATAACTCCCCTCATTTGCATACCCCAGTTGTAGGTCATTAGTTACTGCACTAAAACAGACCCTTTCCCCTTGACAACCAGTGCTCCCTGATATTGCTTACATTCTGCATGCCATTGACTATAATGGCAAAATGCAGAATCAGCTTAAAATTGACTTTTCTCATTTTTTCTTTTTTTTTTTTGCCTCTACCCTAAGCTTAAATGGCCGAGATTGGCCAAAAAAAAAAGTTTAATTTAAAAAAAAAATAAACTGGTTTTAATGCCAATGGCCTTATATTTGGCCATTGGCATGTGTATTAAACATAATACAAGAATTTACATGAGCTGTCATGCCTCCGTTCTGTCAGATGCAGAAATGTATTTGGTTACTAGCCGAATCCATTTCTGCTATGACACTGTTCTAGCATGGAGACCTGGTAGCTTGCTGGGTCAAAAAAATCACCTCATTTGCATGGGTTCACCAGCAAATGAGGTGATTTGCATATTTGCTGGTTTTCCATGCAGGAACAGTGTAGGACCGCTAGTGCACGTGAAAACGGCACTATCCTGGATTGCTCGGCAGCCATTTCCCATGCAGGATCTCCTACACTGTTTCTGAATGGAAAATACAGCTTCCTGAATCAGGTGAAGTAAAGAACTATGTATGTATTAGGACATGTGCACATTTTTTATTTTTCTTTTTTTTTTCTTTTTTGATTTTGTTACTTTCAAAGAGACAAGAATTTCGGGGAAGGGAATTAGGAATGTGAGTGTCAGGTAAGTAGGTTAGGTGAGGAAGCAGGTGCAGATATAAAGGACAAACAAGTCAGACAGGGATGGTGATGGATGCAAAGAGTTGGGTGGTCTCCATGACTGGGAATAAGTAGGGGACATCAGCGGCACACTCATATCATGCCTGAGAACAATGAGAATCTAGTTCTTACCGTCAGAACTGTCAGCAGTTTCTTGTATCACTGCTCGATATGGCATCTTCTTTATAATATAACAAAACACTTTTTCTACACAGCCAGTTCAGGTACTTTCCATGATACCATCCAGCAGCCCTGTCAGCTCTTGTTAGGTGACAAAATCACCATCTCCACCAATACTACTCTTGGATGGAACCAGTCCACCAGCAGCCAGGAAAGGACTACCTGATGCAGATGGAGTATGTAGGGCAAGGTTTGTGAAGGCAGCACTGATAGGTTGGGACCCTGAAGTGCTGGGTGTCAGTGCTGCAACCTGTGAAGGGATGGTGGGCCAATTCCCAGTGGTTGTTCTATCTCTCTGTGCTGTATGTCAGTTTTTGTAAGCAGACATTTTTGACAATCAAACATTTTTAATCCATATAAAATATTCCACAAAAATAAATAAATAAATACATAAATAAATAAAAATGATTGGGAAGGGTTGGGACAAAAATGAGAGATAGGATTAGATCCATGGCATATTACATGACTGTAGAATTTTAGAAAATACACATTTATGATTATCCAGTCTATACTCCTTTGCCACATCCAGGTATGCTGGGAAGGTCTGAATCTCTTGTACCATTGTCTGTCTACTGCATTCTATATAATTTAATTCTGATGGGTCAGTATACATTCACAACTGAGGGGTGTCAATACTTCTTAACTTATCCTCCCATCTGTTAAGGAGGTCAACCTTGCACCATTTCAGATAACTATAATGGTGACAACAATTATATCTACTGTGTGTGATGCCATTTGTACTGGAGGCTGCCTTGGCTAATCTGTTTCAAGCCTCAGTCTTGAAGTCTTGAGGTTTCAGTCCCAAATAAAGTTTAAGTGCAGTTGAGCTAAATAGGTTTATACTCCACAACATAGCAATGTAGAAATAATATATAATCATTTCTGGTTCAATCCCCAATAAAGTCAATTTCACATTTTACATGTGAAAGCAGTACATAATTTATTTCTTTAATAATTAGGTAGTAAATAACACATATTTGTTAACCAGGGTAGTGGAGTAGGTCCAGATGTGATGTGTCAGTGTCAATGTCAGCTCAGCTGCCACCACAGCCATCTTCGGAGCCGTTAAGGTGCAGTGCTAACTTCCCATGGGCGGGGACCTCAGTCTGACTGTATCCATTTTTGGGCATGTGCACTTCCGATTACCAAACACCCTCCCCATCCAAGGTGTTTACCCCCCACATGTGTCATATACCATCCCTGTATGCTGGCTTGTCTGTCTTGTCCTACCCAGCCTACCTCCCAAATATACCTACTATCCTTCCCCAACATCCCACTCTCACCTTAAAAAAAAAAAGGACAATCTGTTACGAAAACAAAAATGTTGCCCGATACATAGGTGTCCATTTCGCACATGTGTCCACTGGACACATGTAATCTTGTCTAATTTGCTTCACAACACATTATTGTTATCCTCACCCCTCTGTCTCAAAGGTTTGAGTGTCCAAATGTTACTCAAAATTCAGTATATATGCACAGCTATTGCTGTAGAAGAAATGGACAGCTATGGACCTTCCCTACATTCATCCTGCACATCATCAGCTATCTTTCATATTGTTTTACACTCTTTGTGGGTTTGTGTGTTTAGAATGTGGATCCACTGTCTGACTGCACTATATATATATATATATATATATATATATATATATATATATATATATATATATATATATATATATATATAGGTCTACTTTACATGGTCGACTATCCACAAAGCCAACTTTCATATGGCCTAGACCATATGATCTTTTGGAAAGCCGACCATGTAAAATAAACACAAAAAACACACCAAACACTTACCTTAAAACTGTTAGCAGGGAGGCAAGCCCACCTGCACCCCTCACTGGGGGTTTCGTCCCCCACACCCCCTGTAAATTAAATATACCAACTCCAAGATCGCACTACAGTGCGGAAGAGGGAAATTTTTCCATTCCGCACTGTACGGAGACATCGGTTCCCCATGGTCAGCTTTTCAAAAGTTGATCATATGGTCTTGGCCATATGAATTTCGACTTTGTAAAAGTCAGTCATGTGAAGGGGACCTATATTTATTTATATATATATATATATATATATATATATATATATATATATATATATATATTTATTTATATATATATATATATATATATATATATATATATATATATATATATATATGGGATGGGTACTGATCCCCGAAGGAACTTTTCACCGAAGCACAAACAGCCTGGCATACTTCTGCAAAAGTCCTTTTTACCGAAAAAGTACTTTCGCGGAAGTATGCCTGCAGCTAGAGGGAGTTGTGGGGGAATGACTGTTGCGGAGATCGTACTACAGTGTGGATAAGGGAATATTCCCTTTTCCTCACTGTAGTGCAATCTCGGAGTGAGAATATTAAAGTAGGTGGGTTTGGGGTGGCACAGCACCCCACATGGGGGGTTGCATGGGGGCTTGTCCCCCTACATAAAAGTAGATTTATTGTTTTGTTTTTTTTTTTAACGTACTTTAACGAAAACGCTTTTTTGGTGAAAGCGTTTTCGTTAAAGTGTGTTTGGTGATTGTGGATTCGGACTATTGAATTTTCGTTCACTAGTCCTATATATATATATATGTATATATATATATATATATATATATATATATATATATATATATATATATATATAAGACTATTGAATGAAAGTTCAATAGTCCAAATCCACAATCACTGAACACACTTTAACGAAAACGCTTTCACCGAAAAAAGCGCTTTCGTTAAAGTGTGTTCAAAAAAAAAACAATCAATCTTCTTTTATGCAGGGGGCAAGCCCCCCTGCACCCCCCCGTGTGGGGGGCTGTACTCCCCACCCCTTTTACTTTTATATTCTCACTCCGAGGTTGCACTACAGTGGGGGAAAGGGAATTTTCCCTTAACAGCACCGTAGTGAAACCGGCACAACGAGCATACTTATCCGAAAGTGCTGCTTTGGTGAACAGCACTTGTGATTTAGTATGTTCTGTGATGTCTGCTTCGGCAGACAGTGCCGTCGGGGATCTGTATGGCTCTCATATTGAGATATATATATATATATATATATATATATATATATATATATATATATATATATACATTCATGTATGTAAATATGTAGTGCAGTCGGACATTTGATACACACTCTGAACCTCGTACTGCAACAAATCTGACCAAATGCTATCTAAATGGGAGTGAAGTGACCCAAGGCTCTGGACCTCTTGTAATTATAGCCCTTATCCCTTCCTCCTCAGCAAAACTGTTTTCCCTTGCAGCAAAAGAAAAACGCCAAGTCTTGAATCCAGGGCTCTGTAAACTATAATCGAAGCAATGTACCATTACACAATCTGAGCCCTAAGAAATAGTGATGACATTCCAAACATATCAGTTAGTACAGTCATTCAACTGTAGGGAAAGGAGTCTGTAGAATCAGTCAGGTACTCTATGTATACATGTATATATGTATGGAGATGCATATATGTGGACAAATATATATATATATATATATATATATATATATATATATATATATATATATATATATATACATATATATATATATATAGAGAGAGAGAGCGAGAGAGAGAGAGATACATCCACATATATGCATACATGCATATCTATAGAAAGGTGAATAAATACATACAGAAATATACAGAAATATATGACAGCTACAAACACATGCAATCAGAGGGTCATGCTGCTGCATACTAGATGTGTAAATCGTAAAATGCACTCACCGGAAGTATTCCTTAAAATGGGGAACAATGACATCTGTGCTGTAACAGATACCAGGTTAAATGCAGCAGGAAGTATTCATGCAATATCAGCCTATAACTCATTCCACAACTTTTGGATGCAGAACCTGAAATGAAGCTCTAAAGGTGGTGGTATTTTCATATTCATTAGGGATGCAAACACCTCCAGAGTGGTAGATGAATATTATGCATTACAGATCATGCAGGTGTAGCTAACATTGGGTAAGACAGTGGTTCAGGCTGTAGCCTGCTATAGGTCCCCAAATATTTCCCAAGACTCACACTCCATGTCCCTAAACACCCTGGAGAATATTAGTGTCCAACCTAACACTCTCATACTGGTTGACTTCAACTACACCACCATTAACTGGGAAAGCTACTCATGTACCGATGCACATGCCCATCACATCGATTTGGTCCTTCCTAACATGGGTGACTGTTGCTCTACACCAATCGTCCACTCCTCCCTTGTTATATCTGAACACAAATTAATCTCCTTTGGAAATTCACATCCCTCCCAACCCCCCTCCCTGCAAAGGTAACCACCATGAAAAGCCTTTCCAAAGCTAACTATGGCCTCCTAAAATAGAGGTGTCTAACCTCACTGCAGCCATGCAAATGGAGACTAATTGCATGAGAGCTGAATCAAACAACAATGCACTATGAACACATACACAAATGTATGTATACCACCATACCCAGTGCAACCAAGACCCTGACCTCCAAAAAAAGGAAGCTGATCTGGTGGTCCCATGCCATAAAGAAACTGTACAACAAAAGGAGGGAACCAGAATAAGCTGAAATCCCAAGACTAGAAATAAACCCTTATCAACCTCAATTAAAAGTTGAGATCCCTCATCAAATACCACAACGTTAGCTGTGAGAACAGAATTGGAGCACATAGTAAAGACAACCACAAGGCCATATACAGTTATGTAAAGAATCCCCATGGCAATACCAAGATTTCTTCTGAGCTACCAGACAATGTTACCTCCCAGTCTTAGTCAACTAATAATGCCAATATACTGGCTGTCATCTTGAGTGCAAACTTTACCCCTCCCCCCTGAAAGGACCACTCACATTACCAGTACACTGCCAGGCACCCAGTATTACTGCAGCACAGGTTAAAACATCACTATCCAAGGCCAAGAAAACAGCTTCTATGGGACCTGACAATATATCTGACTGTGTTCTGCATGAACTACAGAGTGACCTGGCACCTCACCTGTGTGGCCTGAGCAAGCACAGCCTCACCGCAGGCGTTGTCCCTACTGAATTGTGCACTGCTACAGTCACCCCTCTCCACAAACAAGGTGTAACTACAGACCCTGGTAAATACTGCCCCAACTGCCTGACAAGTCTGTTATGTAAAGCTATGGAATGCATCATCATGCACCAAATAAACAGGGATATGGGAATCTGCAGACTCAGGATCCCATACAGTTTGCTTTTGTGAAGGGTAGGTCATACCTGGTCGTTCAACCTGGGAAACTTCTTGGCATCATTCACCTGAGCTGTGGATGAAGGCAAGATGGCACATACAGCCTACCTTGATCTGGCCAAAGCCTTTGATAACATTCCCCACTCAGGAATCATGCAATAACTCCCTACGCTAGGCATCAAGCCCTATATCACTAGGTGGGAACAGAGGCACATACACAGCGGTAGATTGGACATACTGCTATCATACATTGAGACAGTTGCAAATAACATGGGGTTTGTTGTAACATCCTTTATGAGGAATATGACACTGGTAATAACAATAGATGCGAATATTTACTGACAGCATTCCCTAGAGTCCACGACTGATTTACCAAGGGCACCAACTGCCTGGGGAACAGACAAAACATAACAGGTAGACATATGGCCAGTCTGTGAACAGTGTGCCAGTGGAGAGGTATGTCAGAGATATATCACTGTGAGTCATGACATCACTCACTAAATGCATGCCCACACAAACTTTGTCAATCTATCAATCCACCATGTGTATAAAAACACCGATGACATAGAATCTGTTCACAATTCTGGGGACATGTCCCCCATGTTGGTTTGCTGTCTTCACCTGTCCTGTCCTGTGATGTATTGCCACCTACTGTATGAGAATCTGTAGGTCATCACCTCTGTAATGTCCCTAACACAGGCAAGGAAAAGGGTCTAGGGCCAGATTAAGGAATGTCCCATATGTTGGAACTAGCAGCAGTGTCCAGGCCCACAGCACAATACAATGTGGGCACCAACATAGTGGTAAGGCCGTAGCAATACCTGACATCTGTACATCTATACAGAGGACAGGCAGAAAGTAGATTGCTAACAAGTTATGCATTAGGATGAATGTTTTGAAAGATAGACATCTGAAACTGAAAGGAATGCCATTACTAGATGACAGCAGTCCTCAATGAAATTCCCTAAAAACATAGCAGTCTACAGTTAATATCAACATACAGATCAATATCCAGTAGGAGATACATAAAAACATACATCTCAAACACCAAGAACAAGATAGTCAGTACTCAGAGTCCAGCTTTGCATGCAGGGCTGTATGGTTCTAGTACTACAATACACAATCTACTCTTACTTGGAAAAGTACTGTTAAAAGTAGTAACGTAATGATATAGTACATGCAAGTGTGACTGCATATAGCCTGGGATACTACCCAAGTATGAAACAAATACAAAGAGAAAAGATTCTAGTACTACCCATGTATACTCAGGTGTCTCATACAGTATACTCACACCCCTTGCTACTGTAATGACAGCACATAGAAGCATGTTATGTACATGGCATTAAATACACTTATTAAAGATGTCATTACCCTGCTATTTTATCAGACTGGAATGTGATCACTGGTTACCAGGGCTGAGCTATGCTTAGCAGGTTTAAGCATTGCTTAAATGTAAATGATAAGCATTTGTGCACTTGTAAGCAAAACCTACATGGTGTAAGTGTGTATTCATTTAAGCATACATTAGCATAGCTTACTTTCACACAAACCCACACAAACACACTTAAAGCTGATCAAAACTGACTTAATCACTCTGTATCCTTGCTCTGCCCAGCAACAAAATAAATAGCCCTTGCAGGTCTTGAACCCAGGACCCCATACATTAGAGTCACAGCACTCAACCACTTAGCCATCACAACTCTAAAAGGATCGGTTGCTTTTTATAATATATCATTCAGTACACGTACTGAACAGTAGTGAAAAACTGCTTTGAGTAGTGCAATTTTTTACTACTTGTTAGTGAAAACACTGTGGATTAAGTCATGTTTGTATATCTAAATATATGCATATCAGATAAATATGGTGAGATACATCTAAAAGGAATATACAACACTAATATTTACACATAAAAAGGATATATATATATATATATATATATATATATATATATATATATGTGTGTGTGTGTGTGTGTGTGTGTGTGTGTGTGTGTGTGTAGATATATATATATATATATATATATATATATATATATATTTCATATATCTATATATATATATATATACATATACATATATATATATATATATATATATACATATATATATATATATATATATATACATATATATATATACATATACATATACATATACATACTCACATATATATTTATATATATCTATATAAAATATACCCATAACATGTAGTGGAGTCATACCTCAGCACCATACCTCTCAACCTCTTAGTGCAAGGGGACATAATGTAAGTATTGCAGTTATAAATGTAGAATGCTGATACAGTAACAGGGTTTGTGTCAGCATACATGTTCTGAAGGAAGGCAGTTCTGAAACTGAAATGTACATCATCAGTTACTGACAGACATCATAAAATCATCATAGTGAAGTACCACACAAATTACAGTAATGATTCTGTTGAATACAGCAGAAATATGAGCAATAAACCTGGACAGTCTGAAACAATCTGGTCAGTCGAGAGGTATACATGGAACCCCTTAGTGCAAGAAATGTGGACTGAGACTGACAAACGGGGTGTTTAAAGCCATGTAAATGGGGATATATCCCAAATACTGGAGTAGATAAGCTCACACAGTCGATGCAGTCACACCCTCCTGTCTGTCCTAACATATATTAACTGGAGGAGAACAAGTCCCAAGGCCACTAGTTAGTGACATACATCTTCACAGCATCCTACTGTTTTGTCAGAAATACACAACACTTATGGTGGCCAGGTAACGGTACATCTGACAAATATCTGGACATAACCTCACACTAGGAAAATACACTGAGGTGCTAGGCATGTCACCAAGCACTGTCTAAACTACAGAGAGACTGCCACAACACTAACCTAATTTTTCTATGGAACAATACACATGTAATTGCTAATATAGCAGGCACTACAGGGATGTAACAGCACGGAGTAACAGACACCAATGTGAAAGTTCATACCCGCAACCAATCTCAATGCAGTCACACTCACATAATGATAAGATTAATTAATAGTACAGTATATGGACTGTGTGAACAAAACCCATCATCATGTTTGCCACTCACACACTACCCCTACATATACTGCCCCAATTCATAGTGTAGTCTGATGCCTGACTGTAGTATGGGACATGTCTCAGTCTGGCCTTACAAACTTATAAGCTGATAGGGTACCAGAAAATGGAGCAGAATGCAACATCAGATGGAAAAGGACTAAGAACACCCACATCTACACCACTCTGTACACAGGCCAAACAACATATTCACAAAACACTGCTACATAATACTGACACCCTGTCAACAATCGCCATAAGTACACAGACCTCACTACTGTACAGACTACAACAGAATGTCCAGGTTTTGTCCTCAAATATAAGACCTCCTATACATAACATGTCTGGCAGTCTGATATATCACTGGGCTGATATCAGGAATGATGTCATTAAATAATGATATACCATACATATCCACATATTACTGCATGACATATGGACAAAGGGTGACAGACTTGTGGGACAGAGGCACAAACACAGGGTCATCATTGACATACATTTACATATTGCTGTTATAAACTGAGAAAATTGCTGTTGTCACAGGGTTTGTTGTAACATATCTCTTCTGAGGGATATGAAGTCAGAAACACATATAGATTTTACCATTTACTGATTGCAATTCTCAGAGTATGCTACTGAATTTGTAAAGACAAAAATGTGTGAGTAACATACCAGATCTAAGACGCCAAACTCTGGCCAGTCTGCAGATAGCCGTAAAGGTGAGAGTTTTCTCAAACATATAACACTGTCATGTCAGTCTTGAAATCATCCAGAACAACCATATCCACACAAACCCTGTTAACCTAACATTACTTCAAATGTATAACAGCACTACTTACATTTTGTCCCCATGTCTGGAACATCCTCCTCCAGTTTGTTGGGCTGTCTCCACAGTGTTTGTTGTAAGAGGTATTTCCAACTACCCTCTTTGATGCTGTTTGTCAGACACCCACCTGTCATTCTCAAAGTGAAGGAAAAGGGCCAATCCCCACATGAAGTGCTTAGTTATAGGATTGTGTTTCCATGCAATTGGCTATAGGAATGATACTACAGCTGTCCCACATGCAATTAGCACGTGGGGGACTCCAATTCGTGCACATACCATCAGCTGATCATGAGCATTACCTACAAATGTCATGCTGCTGCCTATGCAAAACAGATGTATTTTTCTACAGCTAGCAGAGAGAGAGAGAGAGAGAGAAAGAAAGAAAGAAACAAACAAACAAACAAACAAAGAGAAAACAAACAAACAAAAAGCAAGACCATTTCAACCAGACTACAACAAAAAATCTGTGAGACACACCTGTCTACCTGTGAAATACAGCAACTGAAACAGGCAAAAAACAAAGGTATGTGAAACAAGAAATCATGCAATGGAATGTAGTAGGGGATATGTAAAAGAGGTAAATAGGATGTTCAACAAATATTTCTCAACAGCACTTGCTGTACTGATATACTGATGATGAGAACCTATGACCATAGCATCTGTGTCTGTCTGTAGTGATATAGAACACAGTTCACACCCCTGAATCAGTCACATATGACTACTATTGGAGTGTGGTTTGAACAATACTGACTGTGGCACTCCTAGGCCAGCTACTGGGGTGTTGCATATATCCATATGTTAATTGTGAGTACTACTATGATATAAATTGTCTGTATCAGAAATGTGAGGGACCTGTACAGGGTATTTGCATAGTGAAATACTGTTGCAGCTGTGTGTGTTGAACTGCATATAATATAATGAGCTCATACCATTCAACTGTCCAGTGTTATGCACACTGACCATATGTGTGCCTCAGGTTTGCAGTTATGCACTAAAACAGTTGTGTTATGTGTGGCAAAGAATTGGCAACCTGTGAACACTGACATTACATCTCCTTACATTTCATTTGGCTGTTCCCGTTTGGGGTCGCTACAGCAGATCATCTGACTGCATGTTTTCCAGCCCTCTACATCTTACTCTTTCACACCAACCAGCTGTATTTCTGCTATCAGCACATACATACACCTTATCTCAGGCCTTCCCCTTTTCCTCTTACCCAGCAGCCTCATACTTCCACAAATATACTCAGCATACCTACTCATCACATGTCCAAACAAACATAATCCTGCCACTCTCTGCCTTTGAAACCAAGCCACCCAACCTGGGCTGATCACCTCACATACATGTTCCTACTCCTGTACACCCTCATCACACCCAGTGCAAATTGTAATGTCATAAACTCTGCCACATCCACCTCTGACTCCTGCCTTATTTTTCAATGCCATTGTCTACAACCCATATAACATAGCTTTGCTACCCACCCTCTTGTAGACCTTCACTGTCACTCTTAATGATACTTGTCTATCACAAATCACACCTGACACTCCTCCACCTGGATCCTGCCTGCACTCTCTTCATTATCTCTCCCCCACACTCCCCATTACTCTGAACTGTTGTTCCCAAGTATTTAAATTTATCCCCCTTTGCAAACTGTACTCCATGCATCCTCACTATTCCTTCATCCTCCCTTCCATTCACACACATATATTCTGTCTTAGTCCTGCTGACCAACATTCCTCCCTTCTCTAGACCATAAGTCAACCTCCTCAGGGTTTCCTTAACCTATTCCCTACTCTCACCACAGAACACAATGTCATCTGCAGACAGTACAGTCAACAGGGACCCCTGTCTGATCATGTCTGTCAAGCTGTCCTTCACCACTGTGCATGAAAAAGGACTCACGGCTGCTCCCTGATATACTCCCACCTCCACATTAAATGCACCTGTCACCCCCAAACCAGAATTCACTGCTGTCAGAGTAGCCTTGTACATGTCCTGTAGCATTCTTACAGATTCCTCTGCCACCCTTGACCTCCTCATACAATACCACAACTCCCCTCTAGGCATCCTGTCATATGCTGTCTGTAAGTCCACAAAGACACAATGCAGCTACTTCTGACCTCACCTGTACATCTACATCAACACTTTCATAGTAAACATCAATTCTGTACTGATCCTTCCTGGCATGAAACCATACCGCTGATCAGTAATCCTCACCAACATTCTTAACCTAGCTTCCACCACCCTTTACCATTATCTCATGCTGTGCACACCAGCATTATTCTCATAAAAAAAATTATACATATATATATATATATATATATATATATATATATATATATATATATATATATATATATATATAGATATATCACACATCCTATCCTCCAGGGTTAGATTGTGAATGATGTATGTGTGTTACAGCAATGTGAAGACAGTGTCACTAATGTTGGTCCATAGCCCACCATGTATGTATGGCATCCTCCACATGTTGCCCCATACCAGGCTGACAGGAATGACTGATCAACAAATGTGTTATGACAGTGTGCCATACTGACATAGAACAGAAATGTATAGCAGTTATTACCTGTGCAGATGTATGCATGTATGGCGTTTATAACACGTTATCGAAATATGAAAATAGAGAACGCAATTTCATCGGCCTCAAAACATCTAAACATGAAAATATTGAATATTCTGCTCCGAAACACATACAACAGCACAAGCAAATCAAACAAACAGCAACCAGACACATACACTTAAATTCCTACATCTAACGCTATGCTAAACTAAACATACACTACTATCTACCCACTTACCTTAACCCAAACCCTAACCCTAAGCTCCGTCACTATCGCACACTCACCTAACCCTAACTCACTTAACCCGCCCCTAAGCCTAACGTAGATACAATCACACACTTACCTGAACCCAACCCTTAATTTTCCACCACAGTGCTAAGAATAGTGAAGCCACAGAAACGGCCAACCAAATTCTTTCCCGAGGAAATAACTCACTGTTTTGCAGCTTCCCTATTCTTAGCGTTCACTGTATAGTATCCGATATCAGAACATTTGAAGTTTTAATACTTCGATATTCTGATATAGACCCCATGTATGGGTAGGTATACCTGGCTGCCTCATAACACCTGACATGGGATGCAAAGCAGCATGTAACTGAGCTGTACATGATGCACACGTGTGTAATGTTAATGGGTGTGCATCCAACAGAGTTACACTTCAACAGCTAATGGTTGTTGCATTGCCCTGACACAGAGATGGGTACTGCCATAAGCAGGAGAATCATGTAGGAAAGAGAGAGGTGTCCATCTTTGTTATGACCTTGTGTCCATGCCTACTACAAACATTGATATGACCACCCACATAGCTGTATGGCCTCAGCAATACCTAACTTGTACAACCTGTCATAACCAAAGTAGAGTAAACCCCTTTGCTGGACAGCAGTAGTGCACAAAGCACATAATGGGATGCTATATTGGCTGTATAGTGGACAGTAAAAGAAGGCACCAACTGACCAGCATGTCATCCTTTGTCTGGATGACTATAGTAGGTCACAGGTGGATTACTGTAAGGCTAACTATGAGTATAAATTGGACACATCCACTGAGGGCAACCAGAAGGCCATCTTCACATATTTTGGTCTCATAGGCAACATCCCAGAGCACCCTGAAACGGAGGTCAATCGTAGCACATACACACACACACACACCATTGCTACAGCCAACTTGCTGCAAACATGGATCAGTTGCAAACCATCCACTTAGACATAAAAATAGCAAGTCATCTTGGGGACTGATAACATTCCAGTCTGTGTCCTTCATGAACTCAGACATATGCTTCCAGCTCCTTACATACTGTAAGCAAGCCAAGCCTGAGCAGCTTTGACAGCCCATCTGCAAGGAACACAGACACTGTCACCCTTCTACATTAATGTGAATGGTGTTTTATGAAATGTACTGGCCCTTATATGGGGGAATATGACACAACAGGACCAGGAGTACAATGCATGTTCGTACGGTGCTGTGTCTCATGTGTTTGTATATAGTGTACACTGTTGACAATTAGTCATGTGCTGTCTCTGTAAAGAAGTCTGTGCAATGTCTGAGGTCCAGTGATGTGTTTCCCTGTTTATGTCTTCCAGGTACTATGGCGAGCCAGCTGGATTACAATGAGCAGGAGATTTGGGCCATAACTGAGGACATCCTTCAGAACTATACCATCCTTTTTTGTCAGGGTCGCCAAAACAAGCAGGAGCGGACTGCACTGTTGGATGAAATTTTCCAAACTGTGAACAACTTGGGCCACCATGGCTGCATGTATGATCAGGTACATCATAGAGCAAGTGACCTGATTCGGCATATCGATAACAAGAGAAGCAAATGGTATAAGTGTGACTGTAAATAATGTTGTGCAAGACATTTTTGATAGTTCTTTGTCTTTTGCCTACAATAATGTGGGTGAAACAATCCATGTAACTACTGCATCTGAGTGTGAAAATATTTCTATTGTTCATAATATTTGTGGTGTGTCTTTATCTGTAGATCAGATGAAAGTTCTGAATTATGGTCTTAAATATATACCCACAGTGCTGCCTTGGTTACATGAATTAAAATGTGATATTTTTAGACTGTGTAGGAAGATACATTTAATATATTTTTTTGCCAATAACCAGTATAACGAAGGTGATGGTAGATGGTTAGAATCTGAAAGTTTGGAGAATAGTTTTTATTCTTGTGTATCTGACCCTGAGGAATACTTTGACTATGCAAGTGATTATAATGCCTATAGTTTGTTAAAAACTGATAAAATAATGAGTAAAAGTGATTTTATTCCCCCATACCAACAGGAACATATAAAGTGTTTCTCTCAAATGTTGAATTTTGCTGTAGAAAATGCTTTTTGTGATTTTATGCAGTATAAGCATAAGTTGGTATATAACTTGAATAAAAAGGAATGGAAGGAGTTACAGGCATTAGCGGATTATGAACACCTTATTATTAAACCATCTGATAAAGGTGGTAAGATAGTGGTGATGAATGTTGCTCAATATTATAAAATGTGTATGACACATCTGGATGATACTAATACATATGTTAAGAGTAATATACATGAATATATTAAGGCTATGAATGATTTTGATACCCTTATATCTAAGGGAGTGAGGTTAAATATTTTTCACAAAATGATAAAGATAAAAAGTTTAATACTGATGATAGTGAGTTGGCTTTATTTACTGTCTTCCAAAAATTCATAAAAGTGGTGTTGATTTTTTATCTAATATTGGGAAATTTTTGCATGAATATCTATTCCCTTATGTAATAAACTTACCAAGTTATATTAGGGATAGTTTTGATTTTTTAGAAAAATTATCTAAAATACAATGGAGTGGAGATATGTTTTTTATAATTGTTGATGTTGTTAGTTTGTATACTAACATACAGTGTCAGTTTGGACTAGAAGCATTAAAATATTTTTTGGGTGATAGTCCAGTAACGTATTATATTATTGAAATATTGGAATTTTGTTTGAATAACAATTTTTTTATGTTTAATGAACGAATATATAAACAATATTCTTACACGGAAACTCGATCAGTCCAAATCAGTCCAACCAAGGAACTTCTCAAATATACCATTTATTAGACACACAATTCACAATTGTAGACAAGTTGACCTAGGTTTCGTCTTGAACTTATACAGACTTCCTCAGGTTAATTGATTAATTACACTCCACAAAGTTAAAGACACATACCCATCAAACCATAATAAAAACATACTATAATGTTACATAAAAATAAACATATAAAATATGTAAGATAAAATCAGTACAAAATGAATAATAAAATAATTTGATTTGTTAATCCAACAATATAAGTTTATAAAATGTCTAGATAAAACATATATCTTAACTTTAGTAATGGGGCTAAACTAATATGGTCATTTTATATAGGAAACACCTGTTGTACACTTAGAGAAAGGATAGGGGAGCATTTGCTGGACATTAAACATATGAAAAATACTAATGCACTGGCAAGACATATTAAGATAAATTTAGGTCACAAATTCCAATTTTGTATTATTCAACAAGTTATTAAGGACAATCAAGGGCATATATTGGATGTACATTTAGATATTAGTGAAACTAAGTGGCAAATAAGGTTAAATGCCACTAGTTTTCCTGGAATTAATGACCATATTAGTTTAGCCCCATTACTAAAGTTAAGATATATACTGGGCTAAAATTTCTGCCCTAAAATTAGTTTTTATCTAGACATTTTATAAACTTATATTGTTGGATTAACAAATCAAATTATTTTATTATTCATTTTGTACTGATTTTATCTTACATATTTTTATATGTTTATTTTTATGTAACATTATAGCATGTTTTTATTATGGTTTTAGCTTACATATGCTTTTAGGTATATATATGGTCTGATGGGTATGTGTCTTTAACTTTGTGGGAGTGTAATTAATCAATTAACCTGGGAGTGTTATAAAGGGAAGTGGTTTCAGCATGATGTGTTAGTTCTGATGAAGTCTGTATAAGTTCAAGACGAAACCTAGGTCAACTTGTCTACAATTGTGAATTGTGTGTCTAATAAATGGTATATTTGAGAAGTTCCTTGGTTGGACTGATTTGGACTGATTGAGTTTCCGTGTAAGAATATTGGTTCTTCAGTTTATCTAAATATATAAACAAATCAAGGGCACTGCTATGGGGGCATCTTTTGCCCCCATGTATGCCAACCTGTTGATGGGTTTGTATGAGTTAGAATGGTTATATCATATAGATTTTTTTAAAAATCATGTAGTTAGTTATTTTTGTTTTATAGATCTTGATTTTATTTGTAAAGGTGGGATATCGTATGTTGGTCAATTTATAGAAGTTATGTAACATAATAGATTTGGACTTTCCTTTGATGGCATACAGGTAGGCAAAGATATAACTTTTTTAGATATACATCTGATTTTGGAGGACAGTAATACTTTACGTACGTCTGTGCATAGAAAATTTGCTGATAGCAATCAGTATTTGATGGGAACTCGCTGTCATCCAGTTCATACTTTAGCCTCTTTGCCCTATGGGGAATGTATGAGACTTAGACGGCTATGTAACACTGACACGGACTTCTTTAAAAAAATAAGTGTGACTAATAGGATGTTTAAATTGAGGGGCTAAAATTTAGATAGTATTCAAACAGCTATAGATAAGGTCATTAATGAACAACATAAAGTTGGTACTTATAATTATGGGAATAAGGGGTATAAATTAGATGTTAGAAATCAAGAGAAAAGATTAGTTTATTTTGTCTCTACATATAGTGTATTCAGTGATGTTTTAATAGATATTGTTAAACACTACTGGAACTTTTTGTTTAGATCAATGGACCTGAAAAATTTATTGTCTAGGTCTTTAGGTATTTCATTTTGAAGAGGTAGGAATTTAAAAGATATTTTGGTACATAATAAATTTAAATATCCCATTGAGACATTACAATATAGGACCATGCAGAGGTTAGGAACTTCACCCTGCGGACATTGCAATGTATTTCATTTTATTGTTCCAACTTTTAATTATATAAATGGCCATGTGTTTAATGTTAAAAATATATATAGCTGTAATACTGAAGGTATTATTTATGCATTGAAATGTCATTGTAACCTTGTATATATAGGAAAAGGGAAAAGGAAGTTTAAAACTAGATTGCAGGAACATGTCAGGAACATTATAAATAATAAAGATGATAGCCCTATTGCTAAACATTTTATGCTGGCCCACAATTCCAATCCAAATGGGTTACAAGCCACTATCTTACAACATATTGTGAAAGGTGTATTTTCTGATGATTTGTACAAAAAGAAGTTGTTATATAAAGAAAGTATTTTCATTTTGAAATATGACACTTTATTTCCTCAGGGCCTGGATATGGAATGTAACTGGAGGCTTTTTATTTGATGAGGAAGCAGTATTAAGTACTTTTTAATGTTTATTGATTAACTGGTTCAGGCTAATTGTTTAATTGTTAGATGTAGTAGGGTATATAAACTGTGTAAGTTATGTGATGTTTTATACTCCTTGAAGGCGGTTGCCGAAGCGCTAGAGGTGCAGTAAACTGGTGTTTTAAGTGGATTCTTCGTCTGTGGTCTTCAGTTTTATTTTTCTTTTTTGGTTTGTACAGGACCTGATTCGGCATGCCTGGCAATGGACTGCTACTGTAGCGAGGGACAGTTCCACTACTGGTGGGGGGGCCAGCTACAGAGTCCCCTGTTATGGCAGTGGAGGAGCTCCTGGCCAACCTTGGAGTAGCCCCCACAAGAAGATTTACACAAGAAATTTCAGTCGTGGAGGTGGGTGGCACCCAGGCAACAGGTGGGAAACATCCAGGTAAGCCAAAAGTGCACATCAGTGTACTGGGATTGCATTACAACTGTGTTCTATAGAGTCTTGAGATACATATGTCAGGGAAAAATACTACCACCATAACCACTATATCACTCCCACAACTAAAATGGTACTGTCTAACACCTTACTCATTCATTGTCTCCTATATGGTGCCGAACTTCTTACCAACCTTCAATCTTCTCTAAAAACAAAGCTATCCTCCTGTTATCAGAAAATGTCTGTTTGCTTCCAGCTATAAATCCAAATACCACCACTGGAATGCCCGACACAAACTAAATTTGCTTGAACTTCCCAACCATCTTACCTACATTCAACTTACTCATGCCCATAAACCCATCTGTAATCCCTCCATCTACCCCTCCCTTGCATCCTCCTTCAAAATGCAGATACCCAACAGACTTCTAAGATCCAATAACCAGAATTTTCATTAACTGCACAAGCCTGCTCATCCTCCAGGCAGACACCTACTATCCTTTTCCCTAGCTCATATCTGGAAATCCCTGCCACCTCTTATTGGTACTAAAGACGACCACTCTACCTTTAAGACCTTGCTTCATTCCCATCTCAAAAGCCTCTGGGAATGTTCCTGCTCTCATCACACATGACTCGCCTGTTTTTCCCCATTTCCTCACACTCCTTTACTTCTCTCTCCTCTTCATCATGCCGAGCATCTCTGACTACTACCATCTTCATTTGTCTCGTTTACTTGTACTCTTGCTCTACTTTTTTCCTTTTTTGTTAATGTTCCACCCTTCTTAGATTCAACAATTTCACCTCTCATCACCCATCCTACTTTAACTATGCTAAGATTTCATGTAAAATTGTAATGTCAATCCTGTGTTATTTCACATTCTAATAAATGTAGCAGAAATATGCAGCAATGGGGTTTTCATATTGTAGTTGACTTATATATGCATGTAATTTTACCTTTTATATTTGTAACCATATCTTCACTGCAACTGTAGATTTTTTATAATGTTATATAATACCATCATTCTTCAATACTATTGGATAACAGTAAATGTATTATCTTCATATTATATCATTGTTCATGGAGATTTTCTCCATGGGACTCCATTGAAAGCAGGCTCTTCTTGGACCAATGGACTATCCTGGTAAACAAACTGTAAAATAGATAAATTAATAAAATCTGTGTGTTGGGTTTAGTTATGCACACAAGTGCACATCTATGGTAAAGGACAGCAAAGTGTGTAATATCTTAGTTTGCACTGTACCTGCGTATAAATGTATCATTAATTGTGGACCAATGCATATTGTGAATCAGCTAACAATACCTCTCCCTCCCTACTACCTACGTCCCTCAACTCTACACGAGCTACAGCCTGAAGCTGGTGAGTATGAGATTTTACTGTTTTGGATCATCAGTACCCCAGTCATGTTAAGGTGTTACACACAACCATCTGGCAATATCTGCATGATCACTTGTAGTGGGGTTCACTGCCTAATATCACAGTGGATATCACAGGTGCCTATTTGCATGTGATGTCATATCTGTAGCATACCTACCTCACAAACCTGTCATTGCAGGACATCTGCATAAAGATTGGCAAAGTGCAGGGACAAAGGGCCAGGAGTAGGGACATAGGGTAGACATTGCTGTTATCCAGTGCATCTGAAAGGTGTATACACCTGTTAGAATGCCAGGTATTTCTGATATATGACAATGTGAGCACAATACAGAAGACCAAACATATATCCAACCTGTCCTGTGACCTATAATCTGAAAAATGCAATTGACAAACAAACAAATCTATTAGTGGAACAGGTATGTGACATGGAAATTGTCCAAGAAACTAGATGCATATGTGTGCACAGGATGAAGCTCATACTGTGGTGCAGCACCATGTGACAAATTACAGCAGTATATCATATTGGATACACACCTGCCATCAGTTACAGACTCTTGGATTAACTGCAAATAACACTCATTTCACATACCAAGGATATCCCAACATAGACCCACAGTTGGCTGCTACAGCAAAAGCCATGGTTCACATACAGCTTAACATGCTGCAAAGGGTTCACATGTTAGAAGGGTATTAGCCTGGAGAAGGCAACAGAAACATACCCACAGCATTGTATATGCCATGGAACACAGTGCAGATAGTCATCAAACGTTACCAGATATGGTATAAGAGTGGCATTGTGAAGAAGTGGACATCCCTACATGTATACAGAGGATACAATACCAACAATGTCCAGGAAGGCTGCCAGAAGCCATACAGCAACACCAAAGGAGTAACAGACATCTCTGGCAAGCAGCACTATGTGTGTACTACATGTGACAACAATCTTATTTGGTCTTCACATGTCTTGCCTATATGGTGTGTTTGGAAGATGGCAGCTGTTCCTCACAACAGACATCCATTCCAGGGTAACTTCTGGACAGCAATACATCAGCTTTTCAAAAAGCATGTGTGTAAATGTGTTAAGTTGTTATGAGACCAATGTTAAACTGTCTTGGTCCACAATTCAGTCATGTTTGTTGGCCATATAAAACCATTGCACAACAGCAGAAGCACACTGCCCACACAGTGAAGCAGGCTGATGGCAGTGCCCTGCTTTTGGTTTGCTGTTCACAACTTTGAACTGGGGCAGTAGCCGATTTTGAGTGTATTATGACCAGTTTCAAATACCAGTCCCTTGTGGCTATAATCCTTCTGGTGTCTGACACATATCTTTGTATGGGGAGGTATTTCAACATTGCACACAGTAATGACCCACACCTTACATCCACTGGGCAAAAGGATGGCTTCACAAGAACACAATCAACAGTCTGCAGTGGCCAAGCTGGAGTCCACAACTTAAATACAATATACAATCTGTGTGGTGAACTGACGAGCATTGTGCACAGGTGATGGCTTTGCAATCTGACAGATTTTGAGGTGTTCTGCAAGGGAGAGTGTGCAAACATTGCCATGTAAAGATGTGTTATGCTAATACACACCTTCCCAAGAGTACTGAATGCTGTGATAAGATGAACAGGTACTTTACCAAAGTGTCAGTTTACAGGAGTGCACCCCTATGCAACCCAGCTATTGTAGTCATGTCATGTACGATATGTGAACCCTACCTGTTGTGTATGTTCTTCATTTGGAGTGCATAGGTTATATGTCATATAAAATGGTAGAAATGTTATGGCAATATCACTGGCATCTTATGTGATCTGTCACAAAATCATTGCATGTTAAAAAGGGTTTGTACACTTACTATATCCACTGTAAGCTAGGGAAGTTGTTGCAGAAACTGGCCTTGTTTTTACAAACATGTACTGCAGGTTATGCCATATTCATATCACAGTATGACATTAAGTAGGGTCAACAATCCACTGGTCCAACCAGTAATGTATCAGACACACATAGGAGGTATGAGCAGCAGACAGGAAAGATGAACCACATATGTAGATATTCCTGCAAATTCTGTACAGTTAGTAGGTATGTTCTGTCAGTTTGGCCACAGTGCTATACAGATGAACAGCAGTAATGTTTACATGGGTGCAGTGTGTTGTAGGTGAAGGCTCACCACCAAATAAAAACACTCACATATCTGAGTGGTGTAAATTTGTAGTTACAGTAAGATGAAAGGTATGCACTGCATGATGTTGAGGACTGGTCCAGAGTGTGTCTGTTTTGGTCTGAGTGTGTGTCATGACTGTCATCTGTTGCCTACTATGAGGTCTGTGGAATGCCTCTGGGACAGTGTGTGTGTGTGTGTGTGTGAATGAGTGTGTGAGTGAGTGTGCCACCAAACTTTATAGTGCTGATAGTAATGTACATATGTTGTCTTTTTCTCACAGGTGGCCATGGTGGTTGCAGCCCCTCCCACTGGGTAAATGATATTACTTTTCTGGCAACTCTGACCATGATGATACTCATAGTGATGCACAGGTGGGATTGTCAGAGGTTGCAGCTGTGTCATTGGTTGGCATCCCACATATATCAACCCCATCCCGCACACAGCTGCAATGCCCACCCATTCCTCATCACCAGTGGCCATAATAGAAGGACAGCTTGGTGCTGGCACAGATCATGCAAGTGTGGTGACTATGGCAAGTGAGCACCCAGGGACTGGCCATAGTTAGAGTACTGGCGAGGTCCCACACAGGCAGGGAGGCAGGGGTACCACACAGGAAGGCAGGCAGGGGTGCTCAGAAAAGAATGGCTACCTGTCCAGCCCATGTTGGAAGTTCCACTGCTGTAGTAACCAGGCACATGTTTTGGTCTGTAATGGATGCACAGACACATAATGAATGTAACACCAGACAAGTGCGCAGGCTGGTGGAAAACATTTCCCTGGTGCCCATGGCGATTTTCACAAACCCATTGCAACCATACATGAGGGCAATGAGATCGAAGACAAATGGTGGGGTCAGGTCATGGTACTCCTCCACCATGAAGTGTCTTTGCTTGAACATATGGCAGATAGGAGGCAGTGGCCATGTGATGGTAGCTCAGAACCATGAACATCTGGGCATGCACATGACCATGCACCATCACGCTCCTGTATGGGCAATAACACTATCACTAGTGAGGGTGGTGTGATGTCCATGCCAAGAATCTACAAGCCATGGGCACATGGTCCTGGATGGTCGCAACAGGGCCACGGATCCAGCAGGCATACAACACCATTAGGGAGTAGTACTATCTCTGGCCTTGTCAGTGGTAGTGTCCATGATACTCTTGGCAGATCCAGTTCCCATGTCCATGGCCAGAAGTGGTGAACTGTACACTCTGCCATGTATTAGCCACAGCTGTCCAGAAAACATCAGTGAAGGGCAGCCACATGGAGTGTCTGTGTGCATGCACAAGCACACACACACACACACACACACACACACACACACACACACACACACACACACACACACACTTGGCAGTACTGAGTTCCATTGGTTCATAGCTTCATAGGTGTATAGTAGTTGAATAGCCATGAAGGCTCTACAAGGCTGGACCAAGAAAATACCATGGCATCAGGCCACATGAAAACAGTCCCCAATGTGGCTAATGAGTATACACACTGGAGTGATCCCCAGGGGTGGGTATTATATTCCCCATCCACTAATCCAGATGTGTATTGTGGATGGTCAGCGATGTGTATTACTTCACATGTATGTGATTTATATTCCATACCATGTAAAAAACACAATAAATTGAATAGCAGTGATAATAATGCCGCCACTTCTTCAGATCGGTGATCTGAAGGTGGGTTATTCCCCATAATTTTATTTGTGAAAATATTAAATCATTTTAACAGTTGAGCCTACTCTTATTGCGTTCCAGTTCGTTTTCTTGTTTTTTACAAAGTTTACCTAGTGTGTTTGTTGCAAAATATTCCATACCATGGACAGTGTCTGGGTTGTGAACCCATTGCACAAGCATGTCTTTTGGAGTGTGGATATGTGCTTGAGGTATCTTGGGCATGTTGTGTGGACAGATTGAGATCTTCTAACGTAGCATTCCTCTCCCAGTTTGGTGAGACATGTATGTGTAACTCAGGCAGTGGTTGTACCTTCATAGACAGTATGATACAGGGATTCATTGGAGTTATAGGAGTCTGTCCATACAGGGCATGTGTGTAAGGCCTGTTATTATCTTTGTGGGGTACATTTGCAGCCTCTACATTTGTTGCAGGTAATCAGTGGTGTACATCACAAAAGGGCCACTGCACACATTGATTAGACTACTGAGAGGTTGGAACAGGGTGCCATGTCCTTTTACTTGCTGGATAACACACACTCAGTCAGAAGATGTAACACATCAAAGTATTTTCTGATGTCAGTGGCACTGTTGTGATCGAAAGGCATGTAGTCCACTGCAATCACACCATGGGTACTATCTGTGAGACAATTTCCTGGAGAACTACCATTATAGTGGATGCTGCCTAGACAAGTGTGTTTGTGTATGATCTGTGGGTGGAGAGTGGTCTCTGACTATTAGAAGGGCTGCCTATATTGTTCAGTAATCCATACTGTTACATAGTCATTGCACATGGCACTAGACATTTAGGGCTGTAGATTGTCTACACCAACCTCTTCAGTGTTTGACAACTGTTGACCTTGTAATGTGGACATTGGGACATATACTAGGTCCTCAATATAATATTCTAGCAAAACCCACCCCCTAAAGGATCCTGTTATTACACACACACACACACACACATACACACACACACACACACACACACACACACACACACACACACATGCCAGTACTGAATTTCATACCCCTACCTAGCTATGTATTGCTACTATAGTGTTTATCGCACATGCCACAGAGCTTACAGGAAGGATGTTGTCTGAAGGTACTTCTTAGGTGAGGAACATCACCAGCCCTTGAAAATACTAGCATTGTGTGAAGTAGTGGGTGAGAGATTTCACAAAACATTTTACCCTACACAAATATTTACATTTGCTACTACATTGTTCCACATTTCTCACACAGGACACAGAGATTATAGGCAGAAGATTGCCAAAACATACCTCTAAGGTGAGTGACATCAGCTGCAGTGGTAAAGGAGAGGCAAGAGAAGTGTAGTAAGTGTGAATGACCACAAAATCATGACTCTACAAAAGCACACATACACTCTCTCACACAAACGCACACATTTTCACAGTTGCTAGGAGCAGGAGTAGACTCTGACCTAACTACTTTGCTACACTATAGTATTACGCAGTTATCACAAGCACCATAGACCTTATATGTTAGAGAGTTGTCCAAAGGTGTCTTTGAAGGTGAGTGACATCAGCAGCAGTGCTAAAGGAGGGGTAAGGAAAGTGTGAATGACCACACAATCAGGTGTCTACAAAGACATAAACACACTCTTGCTCATACAAACACACATTTTCACAGTTGCCAGGACCAGGATCAGAACTCCTACCTAGCTAGTTTGCTACACTATAGTATTATACAGTTATTGCAACTGTCATGGAGCTTATATGTTGGAGAGCTGTCCAAAGGTATCTTTGAAAGTGAGTGACATCAGCAGCAGTGCTAAAAGAAGGGTAAGTGAAGTGTAGTAAGTGTGAATGACCACAATATCAGGTGTCTACAAAGGCGCACACACACACACACACACACACACACACACACACACACACACACACACACACACACAGACACTCTCTCTCACACAAACACACACATTTGCACAGTTGCCAGGACCAGGATCCTACCTAACTAGTTTTTTTTACACTATAGTATTATACAGTTATTGCAAGTGCCACAGAACTTATATATTAGAGAGCTGTCCAAAGGTATCTTTGAAGTTGAATGACATCAGCAGCAGTGCTAAAAGAGGGGTAAGGGAAGTATAGTAAGTGTGAATGACCACAAAATCAGGTGTCTACAAAGACACACACACGCTCTCTCACACTAGCACACACATTGGCACAGTTGCCAGGACCAAAACTCTTAGTTAGTTTGCTACATGTTAGCATTATACACTTATGACAAGTTCCATGGAGAATATATGTTGAAGAGCTGCCAAGGTGTCTTTGAAGGTGACTGACATCAGTAGCAGTGCTATTTGAGCGGTAAGGGGAAGTGTAGTAAATGTGAATGACCACAAAATCAGGTGTCTACAAAGACACACACACTCTCTCACACAAGCATACACATTGTCAAAGTTGCCAGGACCAGGATTAGAACTCCTACCTATCTAGCTTGCTGCACTATAGTATTACATAGTTTTCGCAAGCACCCAAGACCTTAAATGTTGGAAAGCTGTCCAAAGATATCTTTGAAGGTGAGTGACATCAGCAGCAGTGCTAAAGGAGGGGTGAGGGAAGTGTGTAAGTGTGAATGACCACAAAAATCAGGTGTCTACAAACACACAGTTTGCACAGTTGCTAGGACCAGGTTTAGAACTCCTACCCAACTAGCTTGCTACACTATAGTATTAAACAGTTATCACAAGTGCCACAGACATTATATGTTGGAAAGCTATCCAAAGTTATCTTTGAAGGTGAGTGACATCAGAAGCAGTGCTGAAGGAGGGATAAGGGAAATTTAATGTGTGTGAATGGCCTCAACCACATTCATCTAGAAACACACACACTCACACACAACTTCACATTTGACAGGACTGAGATTCCAACTGCTAGATGGGTACTTATTTGGACTGTAGTGTCACACAGTTATCACAAGCACCACTGAGACTGTAGGGCTGGGGGCTAAACAAACATATTTCTACAGTGAATGACATTAGCACATCATGTGATATAGGGCAATGGGATATGTACTGGGTGGGAAAGGCCTTGTAATGGGATTCTCTCTGTCACTGTTTGTCTTTCTCTTCCCCATGTCTCTGTGAGAGTATGTTTGACATATTATATTATATTACGTTGGCCTTATATATGTGTGAGTATTCCTATCCAATGTGTGTGTGTGTGTGTGTGTGTGTGTGTGTGTGTGTGTGTGTGTGTGTGTGTGTGTGTGTGTGTGTGTGTGTGTGTGTGTATGTGTGTGTGTGTGTGTGTGTAGTATCAATGGTGTACAATTTGGTGTGTGTGTGTGTGTGTGTGTGTGTGTGTGTGTGTGTGTGTGTGTGTGTGTGTGTGTGTGTGTGTACACAGACAGTTGGGAGTAACCAATATCTGTAGTCCACTGTGTTGTGAGACATGGGCTTCATTTCTTTAAGTGTAATAGCATGCCCAGTATGGCATTCTATATTGAATGTGTGCATCCATTCCAGGGAGGGTTGGACTCCTGTTCAGGGTTTTGTGTGCTACAGCTACACATAGCAAACTGTTTCTGCAGGATATTTGTAGATAGGTTGCCAATATGAAGACACAATGGGCATAACATATGGGGGATACTGTAACTATTGCTGTTTGTGCTGCTTGTGTCACATGTTTGGGTGTAGCATAGATTTTTTGATATATGTACTGTTTTACACTGTGATGTATCATGTCATCAACTACTGACAGTTATCATTCTTTGCTCACAGTTATTTACCAAGGAAATACAGGATGAAGGAAGCTGAGACCAATACTCTGAGGCATATAGACTACACATTCTGGCACATACCTGCAATTGTGGAGGTCAGCTACAGACAATAAACTGCTGGATTTGTGTAAATGGTGCAGCCTCTTTTTAGTATGCTGACTGACGATCCACTCCTTGTGATTTTCTCAACTGCATGGAATGGCCATATCCTGCTGGGGTCATACCTCTCAGCTGTACAGATACACCCAGATTATCCAGAAGCAGGACTCATATATCTGGTCAGTTTACCCTCACATTGTGGTTTACAAGCAGTTTTGTGGCTATTCATTCATGGGTTTGCACTCAGGGAGTAGTATGGGTGAACATTAGGGTTTCAGACTTCACACACTTAGTGACATCCATAGTTCTACACCACCCTCTGTTATTCTCTCCTCTTCCTAACATTATGTAAGCAATATCTCAGAGGTTTCCCTATAGTTGTGCCTTTATCCCAGTAGTATTTATGGCCTGGAATACAGTCCTTACAGTAGGACATGGGGAGGCATGCTACTGGCATTTGTCAACTTTGTTTTCTGTTTACTGTGTTAGATTGTTATTTGGGACACCCTGACATTCCATACATTGGCACTATGGGTGAAACATGGGCCTTTGCCAGAGGAATGTAGGTCATTTGAGAGTGCTGCAGGATATCTGTTACTGCAGTTCTACATGGGATTGTGGGGAGGGACAATAAACATTTGCAATGACTGTACTTGTATTTAGGTTACTCTGTTGGCTTCCATTTCATATTGTATTGTGACCTATCATGCAGAAAGGAGGCATATCATTAGAGTACACATGTTAAATCTTAATGGCATACATTTCAGTTTCAAACTTCTTACCCTTCAGAACTAGAATGCAACTGCCAGACCTGTTGTAGTATGTCTGTGTAGGTCTGATGGGAGGGCTGATCACCATTGCCATCTAGCCCAGCCTTTCTTGATGGTCATCTACACCTCTCCTGTTGTGTGAGGCTAGTGGTGTTTATGTGACCCTCACTGGCATCCATGTGTGTGACCTATTGACACCCACAGTTATTTGGGCCATGACATGTACTGCAGCAGTGGTTGTCACCTTCTGTAGTGCTGCCTAGTATGTTGACACCAGTATTTGTTATGAATTTCCTACTATCCCATATAGCTGTCTGTTGCTATCTCATTCAGCCACCCAATTCCCTTGCATGCTTGCATCCATATCATACATACATGGGAACATGCTACTCCATTCAGTAATTGATAGGAAGGGTGACTTAACTTGTTGCTGGGCCAGTATTGAGGATGGTGCTGGAGGACTGACTATGTTGGATGCACTTAGTACACTCCCTATTCATGGCAAAGCACAGGTAGTGTCATGTTTGACATCCCTTTTATTGTATGCGAGAGTCGGAGAGAGGTATCAGTCTCTGGGTCCCTAAAGTGTTAGTGTGTGTGCTATGCATTGTCTCTTTGCCAAGGCCTGGGCATACTGGGCATGCCTCCTTCTGCCTACAGGGACAGGCTCAGGATGGTTCTCCTTTGAGTCCCTATGTGCCTGTGCTGGCCTTGGCAATGGTGGCGGGCTGTATGGCCCTGTCCCTTGCTGTTCCTGTTGCAGCTGTTTCCATAGGATCATATTGTGTAGCATGGCACATACTATGAACATTTGTGTACATGTAGCTGGATAGTACTGCAAAGCTCCACCAGATATGTCAAGGCAGTTGAACCACGACTTGAGCATCTCAAACACATGCTCTACAATGATCCTGGTTTATGTGTGTGCCTCATTATGGTGTTCTTGTTCAGGTGTGTGTGCATTTCTGATGGGTGTCAACAGCCATGGAGCCAGTGCATAGCCAGCATCCCCCACTAGATGGCCATATGAGATGTCCCCAGTGGCAAACGCCTGATAGAGCTGTGAGCAATGATAGATGTGAGAGTCATGATAGCTTGAAGGGCTGCCAGCAGACACATTCATGAAAATGCCCTGGGCATTGCACATGACCTGGCAGTTGATGGAGGGGAAGCCCTTTTGGTTTATGTAGACCCTTACCACGCTCACCAGGTGGTGCATTAATGTGGATGTGCATACAGTCTATAGCACCAACTACCTCAGGGTATTCTGCTATATGGTGGAAGAGATGCATACTTCTGGTCAATGCCTCACGGGTGCTGGGGAAATAAATGTGCTCATTGGCATGTGGTATCATGGCATCCAGGAACTGGTGGAGTACCCTTGATGCTGATGACTTTGAGACCCCCCATGATATCCTCAGCTGGTCTTTGAAAGGTACATGTGGCTACTATTCTTAACCCTAGACATACTTTGGTATCCACTAGAATGGGTTACCCTCTATAGTTCTGTGTGTGAGGCATGGCCTGCATAGCTGAACGATTTGCTGTAGAATATCTCTGTCCACCATATAGCACTTCACTATCTCTAGCTCATGTAGGCCCTGGTAGGTTACCCTGGGTCTGTACACTTTTCTCCTCCTTGTCAGCATTCTCTTCCTAACCACTCTCAGTCTCTGGCATATATTGAGGGAGCAAAGTAGCAGCAGCCTCTAACGTTTTTAGTTAGTTTTGCCAGTTAAAAATCCCCTGTCTGTGTACACTGGTGGTGTACAGTTTGTGGGAAAAAACAATCTGTAGGGTGTTTGCATAGTATATAGTAGTGTGCTGGGCTGCTACATGTCTAAGTGGTTGATTCTGATACATTCCACCTGCCAGCTATGCTCGTTCTCCTGGATTGCCTTCCTACTGCTGTTTCCCTACATCCAGTCTGCAAGAGGTGTTTGCATAGTTTATAGTAGTGTGCTAGGCTGCTGCATGTGTATTTGGCTGATTCTGATACATTCCACCTGCCAGCTATGCTAGTTCTCCTGGATTGCCTTCCTACTGCTGTTTCCCCTTCCCAGTTCCTCCCTATTTAAGCTGCAAGGCAAGCCACACATACCCAGTGCTGAAATGTAAGTAGTGCTGCCATTTCCTCTTTTTTTTTTTTTTTTTTTTATGTTTAAAACCTGGTACTCTGCACACACACCTGTTTAGGCTATGTACACACTGCTCAGGCACATCTGACACTCCCCCTTCCTTAGCTGTGCTTAGCTAAGGGCAAACACAGGCCACAGAGCTCCAATGAATTTACAGCAAGCATGACACACACCCTTATGAAGTCATCAAGCTCTTAGACTTGTACTTTTATATTGCTGTACCTACATGGTTCGGTACAACCTGACACTCTGAAGAAATCTGTGATTCAGTATAACTCCCCTCATTTGCATACCCCAGTTGTAGGTCATTAGTTACTGCACTTAAATGGACCCTTTCCCCTTGACAACCAGTGCTCCCTGATATTGCTTACATTCTGCATGCCATTGACTATAATGACAAAATGCAGAATCAACTTAAAATTGACTTTTCTCATTTTTTTTTTTCCGGCACAATCCTATTTGCGTGCCTCTACCCTAAGCTTAAATGGCTAAGATCAGCCAAAAAAAAAGTTTAATTTAAAAAAAAAATAAACTGTTTTTAATGCCAATGGCCTTATATTTGGCCATTGGCATGTGTATTAAACATAATACATGAATTTACATGAGCTGTCATGCCTCCGTTTTGTCACATGCAGAAATGTATTTGGTTACTAGCCGAATACATTTCTGCTATGACACTGTTCTAGCATGGAGACCTGGCAGCTTGCTGGGTCAAAAAAATCACCTCATTTGCATGGTTTTCACCAGCAAATTAGGTGATTTGCATATTTGCTGGTGTTCCTTGCAAGAACAGTGTAGGACCGCTCGTGCACGTGAAAACAGCACTATCCTGGATTGCTCTGCAGCCATTTCCCATGCAGGAGCTCCTACACTGTTTCTGAATGGAAAATACAGCTTCCTGAATCACGTGAAGTAAAGAGCTATGTATGTATTGGGACAGGTGCCCATTTTTTATTTATTTTTTTATTTTTTGATTTTGTTACTTTCAAAGAGACAAGAATTTCGGGGAAGGGAATTAGGAATGCGAGTGTCAGGTAAGTAGGTTAGGTGAGGAAGCAGGTGCAGATATTAAGGACAAACAAGTCAGACAGGGATGGTGATGGACACAAAGGGTTGGGTGGTCACCATGACTGGGAATAGGTAGGGGACATCAGCGGCACACTCACATCAAGCTTGAGAACAATGAGAATCTAGTTCTTACCCTCAGAACTGTCAGCGGTTTCTTGTGTCACTGCTTGATGTGGCATCTTCTTTATAATATAACAAAACACGTTTTCTACACAGCCAATTCAGGTACTTTCCATGATACCATTCACCAGCCCTGTCAGCTCTTGTTAGGTGCCAAAATCACCACCTCCACTAATACTACTCTTGGAAGGTACCAGTCTACCAGCAGCCAGGACAGGACTACCTGATGCAGATGGAGTAGGTAGGGCAAGGTTTGTGGAGGCAGCACTGACAGGTTGGGACCCTGAAGTGCTGGGTGTCAGTGCTGCAACCTATGAAGGGATGGTGGGCCAATCCCCAGTGGCTGTTCTATCTCTCTGTGCTGTATGTCAGTTTTTGTAAGCAGACATGTTTGACAATCAAACATTTTTAATCCATATAAAATATTCTACAAAAATAAATAAATAAATACATAAATAAATAAAAATGATTGGGAAGGGTTGGGACAAAAATGAGAGATACAATTAGGTCAGTGGCATATTACATGACTATAGAATTTCAGAAAATACACATTTATGATTATCCAGTCTATACTCCTTTGCCACATCCAGGTATGCTGGGAAGGTCTTAATCTGTTGTACCATTAACTGTCTGTCTATTGCATTCTATATAATTTAATTCTGATGGGTCAGTATACTTTCACAACTGAGGGGTGTCAATACTTCTGAACTTATCCTCCCATCTGCTAAGGAGGTCAGCCTTGCACCATTTCAGATCACAATAATGGTGACAACAATTATATCTAGTGTGTGGGATGCCATTTGCACTGGAGGCTGCCTTGGCTAATCTGTTTCAAGCCTCATTCTTATATTGATATCCAGTATACCATCCTGCAGCAGCTTACAATGTAGTGCTTCATGATGAGTACCACAAAAATCCTGCACTCCTCAGCAACTCACCTCTGTGCTCTAAATTTAGAACCATCATCTCCCTCACCTACCATGCCTGCAGAAATCAAGCAACTACTGTCTGTCTAAATAGGTGCCAAGTTTCTATCTCATATTTAACAGCTACTGTGCAAACATGCACAAACATGCCAACTGCATTTGCACAAATGAAAGCAGAGAGATTCGTTGCCACACAAAGATGAATTTATTTTAGCAAACAGCAATGAAGGTTTGAAACATGGCAGTGAGATTTCCATGTGTGATGCTCAAACTAGTCACACTAATTAATATGGTCAACACTAACATACTTATTTTTTCACATACAATTTGTATTGTTTCTGCATATTTAAACAAACATCACAGGTCATATGAGTATGAATTAGTAATGGTTAATGGTTGACCAAAAACAAGTAATAAGCAGAGAAACAGTATGTAGCCCATAATGCTGCATGTCTTTTTTTATAAATTTTTAGACAGTTCAAATTGGATTTATTTTATGTCTTATAGTACACAGGTATTTTTAACCCATGTTAGGCTATCTATTGCTATTGCATAACAAAAAGATACACATAATATATATATGCATACCCTAAAATCGCTAATTAAATACAATATTTACATACCGGTGTCACCTTAGTATACAGTTTCCCCCAGATAGGTTTCTTATCAGATGAGATAGAGATTACAAGTCTGACATGGTGATTAGTAAGCGGTCCATGTAATTTTGACTTAAGGATTTTGGATGCACTGATTGCATTTACTTTTATGATAAAGTATTAAGTAGTGCTTTCCAATAATTCTGATAGTATGTGAGTTTCTTTTGACTTTTTGCAATAAGTTTGTTTGCTAGTATGTATTTCATGGCTAAACATTTGAAATCCTCCCAAAAATTTTGGATCTGTCTAGCCAGTTTTTGGCTACATAAAATTTCATAAGGGTACTCAGTGTTACTATGATGTGCTTGTTAGTATAAGCAAGATTCTCTGGGGATTATATGGACCATTTCAGTTTCCCAAGACAGAGTGGCCTTTGTGTAACCTTTTTTCTCCAATTTAGTTCTTAGTGAACACCACAGTTTATATACCTTTTTGCACCTCCAAAATATATGAAGGGTGCCTGCTACACTATTTGGAGAGTAAGGACAGTATGGGGAGTGTGTAGGGTGGGTCAAATCTATTTAGGAGGAAGGAATATGATAAGCATTATTATTTAACATAATTTGAGTGTATATCATTTTTTTGAACGGGGTCAGTTTCATAGTTAGTTCTGTTGCTGATACTTTTTGTTTTGTTGTGATGTTATTATTCTTTTCATCTCAGTATTTTGATTATAAGAGTGAGTCCTGGTACTTAATTTTTGTTATTAATCTGTAGGTGTTGGACAGCATTTTGGACCTGAGAATTAGCATTTTTTGGAGCATTTGGACTAAGGAGATATCATGTTCATTTTTTTTAATATTTGCGGTTACTGAGTTTACTAAGAACATTATTTGTCTAATTATTATATTATAATTTTTACTGACACTTAGGTTATTTCTACCAGAGGTTTTTTAGTTGGTAAAAATCTCAAATTGAACACATTTTTATTTTAAGATATTTATCTAAATTGAGCATAGTGTTATTTATTTTTATACATGGATTAAGATGGATTAGCTACAGGAAAGTAAGGGTATTTTGAGTTGTAGGGATGCTATTAGTTGCTAGAATATTAGGCTATTATTTTTAATTATTGGGCGAATTTTAAGTGACTTAGAGATCTTTGATTCATAAAGGGTATAGCTTTGCGGTTTATATTTGTTGAAATTAAGTGTTGATAATATAGTTTTATCCACAGTGGGTGCCACTCTTTGTTTGACGGGTTATAGTTTGCTATTTAGATAATGCGACTAGCAATTATGATTTCATAGTATAGTTGGAAGTCTGGCAATCTGAGTCCCCCTTTCTCTTTAGGTAGTGTTAATCGACAATAACTTATTCTGGTACTTTTAGGCTGCCATAAGAATTTTGTTAGCAGTGTTTTCATTTATTGAAGAAGTTGGTTGGTATGTTGGTGCTAATCGCATTTAGATGGTATAGGGTTTTTTGAGAATATTAATGTTGATAATTGCTGCTTTAGATAATAGAGATAGCTTTAAATTGTTACATCTGTTTAAATCATCTGTAATATTTGACCATGTTTTGTAAAGGTTTTTAAGTATGTCTGATTGTGAGTGGTTAAAATGAATACCCAGGTATTTTAAAGAATAGTTTACTTTGATTCTTGTCTCAGGGAAGTAAAATTCTTTGTGACCAATGGGGTTCAATGGGAAAATGACTGATTTATTTGGATTTATAGCATAGTTTGATATTTTAGAGAACTTATCAATGGAGTCCAGAATTTTCCATAAATCTGTTTTTGGGAGTTCGAAATATATGTTTAGCTCATCAGTGAAAGCTGTGTATTTTATATGGACTTTGGAGATTTGCATGAGGTGATGATAAGTTATTTGGCTTATTTGGAGTAGTGGCAGTGTTTCAGTGTATATTTTGAACAAATATATGGGGAGAGTGGGCAGCCTTGCCTTGTTTTCTTAATGATTTTTATTGGTTTTGATTGCTTTTTGCTAATATAGAGTGTCATAGTTGCATTATTATAAAGGTTTTGACCATATTAATATATTCCTGTTGTATGTTAAATTGCTGTAATGTTTTAAAAAGGAAGCTTAGATTCACTCTATCAAAAGCTTTGGATGCATGCACCGATAAGGCATATCCAGGACATTTGTCCTATGCAAAGAGGTGGATTAAAGATTCAGTGGTGAGAGTGTTATTCCATACCTGTCTGTGGCTCATAAAGCTCAGTTGCTCAGAAGATATTATATAAGGTAATGTTTTTTTGATTCTGTAAGTTAGTACTGTTGATAATATTTTAATAGCTATATTTATGAGAGTCCATAGTTGTTGGGGTTTGATATATCTGAATTTGGTTTTACAATAAAGATGGTCTTTGAGTTTATGTACAGGTCTGAGATACCAAACTCTGTTATGTAATTATACACTCTTAACAGGGCAGGTGTGATTTGTTGCATACATTTCTTATAAAACTCAGCCACAAAACTGTCAGGGCCTGGTGCCTTACCAGGTTTCAACTTATCAAAAGCTAATTTAATTTTTTGTACTGTTAATGGGGCTCTAAGATTATTTAATTGTACTACATTAAAGGGAGGGAATTTTAAATCTTTATTAAATGTTGAAAGAAAAAATCTTGGTACTGATTTTGCAAGCCATACAGGGTTTTGTAAATCTCTTCAAAATCATGTATAATTTCTATGTCTGAATATAGGGTTTTATTTTTATAGTTAAATCCCCTTATTTTGGATGGGGCATATTTTAGGTTAATGATTCTTGCTAACATTTTTGAGGGGGTTTGAGCCCATTCCGCATATTTGTATAACTTTATTCCATGATAGAGTATTGTTATGTTTGTATCTCATATAGCTGTTTCTGCACATTTGTCATTTGGTTCTTGAGATCCAGGGAGTGATTCTTTTGTAGTTCAATCTCTGTTGCTTTTAATTTACTTTTTATATTGGTCATTTTCTCCTTGTTTAGTTTTTTATATAATGATGCCTTTTCTATTAAGATTCCTCTGAGTGTAGTTTTAGTTGCTTCCCATTGAATATCATCAAAATTTCGGATATTGTAATAGTATTTTCTAGCTGAGTGAGAGTGCTAGTAATTTCTTGAATAACATCCTTTTTATTAATTAGGTTAGGATTTAGAGTCCAATTAGATGGGGTATAAGTTTGGCGCTTTGATTTGGCTTCCTTTATTGTAATGCTAACTTTTGAGTGATCTGAAATGGTTCTGGGTGCAGAGTTATAGATAGTTTCATTATTTGCTATAAATTCCGAGATTTAAAAAAAGTTTATTCTGGACCACGATTTGATGAGATGAGTAATACATAAATTTACTGGTTGATGAGTTTGTTCTATGTATTTCGAAGGGATCTAAAAGGTTAAAATCTTCTATTAGTTCTGCTAGAAGGGTGGTGAGTTGCGGTGATTGTTTAAGTTTATTTGTTTTATCCTTTTCCGGTTTAATTGTCATATTCCATTCATCTCCTATTATGTGCAGGTGTTCAGGAGTTCATGTTAGTAGGTCATATATTTCGTATAGGAAATCTTGTTGATTCATGCAAGAACCGTATATGTTTAAGAATAATAGTATTTTTTTGTATAGTGGGTGGTCACATGTAAAGTAGCACCAACTTCCATTAGGGTTGGTGTTACTTTTTAATATAGTTCCATTAAAGGATTTCTTCACTACTATAGCCGTCCCTTTGACTGATGTGCTATCTCCTGATGCTATTATTTGTTGTATCCATTTTCTATTTTTAGCATTTTCCCATTATTGCCCTGTCATATGGTTTTTTTTGCAGAAAGGTTATCTCTGCTTTAGCTTGGTAAATCAAATGCAACACTAAACCCCTCTTCTTTTTATTTTGAAGGTCCTTTACATTCCACGAATCAACACTTATCATCATTTAGAAGTCTCTCTAATCTTTTTACTATCACATTTTTTTAACTTGCATGGACCATATTTTGGGGTTGGTTTTGCTTGGGGTGACTAGGCAAATTCCAATTGTTAAGGGGACACCATACTCTTTCAGTATCCCCTCATGCCTAGCCACATAAATCTCCTAACTGAAAGAGATAAGCATACAGATATACAATTAAAACAGAAAATAACTATATTACAAATCACTTTTGTTATTCCAAGTCTCCTCAGACTGACAGCAAACATACATTATTCTAACAGCCAGCCCACACTTAATACAATAATTTGGGAGTGCTTCTGACCATATGTGTATTTGAGTTAAATCTAATCACAATATGAGGGTGAGTGTAGTTACCTAATTTATTTGGGTTATTATATTAATCTGTACGTAATTAGGATTTCCCTGCATAGGATCGACACATTCTGTGCTGTTTTGAAGTGAATGTGGGAATTATTTACACTTTTTAATTTAACATTTGTATGCCATGCATCCTATGTTTCATGACAGTGTAGGCAAAGGTGTATTAGGAGGAAGAATATATTTACTATCAACACAAATATAATGTAAAGCATTGCCGAAATACACTTTGCCCCTCTCTTCCTCTCCTTCCAGTATCACTTTAATTTTAACTCATACAGCATAGTAACAGATTCATAAATGTTTCTTAACAAGTGGGTTAGACAAGTAAGATAAACTGTGTTGTATTACTTTAAACCTATACAAAAAGAAAAAATGTTTAACTTTTTTTTATCCAACAATAACAGATTATTGTATTACTAAATGCATAAAGCCATATTTCAGAAAATAGAATATATATGACTTTTTTCCTCCTCAAACTTGCAAGACAATGTGCAATAAGCACTTACTTCAACTGTGCTTTAAACCATTTTTCTAACTGAATACTATATCCAGTTTCAATTTTCTAAAAATATTTAATCTCCTTTTCAGTAATATTAACTCGATATATATATATATATATATATATATATATATATATATATATATATATATATATATATATATAGAATGCAATGTCATATAAGTGGTAGAGTAAATGGTACATTAATATCACAAGCACAACCAAGATTAAACATGCAGGACTGCTGCTAAGACTGCAGTTATCTCCTCTTTTTCCTTTTTTTCCCTTCTCTGTTTCCTTTTTTTGTAAGCTGTAATGTTTACAGAAGTTCTACAATTAAGACCTGTTACAAGCCTGTCACTTTTTTCTTTTTTTTACAGTTAACTGACTTTCCGGTGTGAATTGCCTCACTTGTGAAGTACATAACCATGCATACTCTGCCTTATGTTAGGCAGCTAGAATGCCATAAGCAGCCAGAAGACTGATGCATTGTGATACAAATACGATGTATGCGAACCAACTAGCATGCAACAGCGCATCTACATCTACTAGATTTTTTAGGAGGGAAAAAAGTCAAGTCACTACTGATATTACTAAATTTGGAGTTTTTGCAAGGGATAGATGAACTCAGTTTTTAGACCAGTACTTGGCGAACATCCTATCTGAGCGACCTTGTTGTCCACCAGAGAAAAGTAAGGCAGTTTAAGAAGCTTTTCAGATAAATACCTGTCATAAATCGAGTTCTTTATGGCTACCCTGCTTTTCCTCTGTAAAATGGAGACCAGCTTGCTTCTGTCTTCAGTGGGTAATGGATTTTCTGCATTTCTGCTCTTGTTGTGGCCCACTTTGCTGGAAACGGCTTTAATTGAAGAAGTTAGAGATTCTTGGCCTTCCGTACTCAGTACATTGACCTTTGTACTCACACACAGCTTGCTTTCCAAAGCAAACTTGCTTCTGCAAGGTTCACAGGTCAGAAATGATTGTGTGACTTCCTGTTCGAGCTGGAGAATAGAACGTTGGAACAGAAAGGAAAAGAAGATTTCATGGATAACTCTTGATTTGTCAGGTTGCAGCTTGTATTTTCGTTATTTGCGATTTCTACATGCTGTTTCATTTATTTGCTTGGAAGCTCATTGAAAACTTTTAAAAAGGCGTTTTTGCTTCATCAGTGTTGGTGATGTGATATGAGTTGCTGTTTTTTTGAAAAATGAGTGTGGCTCGGTACTTCATTTGGAATCTGAATTTTTTGGTTTACTAAGTAGGCGCAGTATGGAGAGAGAGCTTGTCTTTGTTGCTTAATGGAGAGTAGAAAGTCTTGAGCTATAGTTATCTTGTGACCCTTCCAGGATAAATATTTTTTTATTTTAGCTGCTTGAATGATTGTGTTAGCATGAGAGGCATTCATAATTCTTACTTAGATTTGCCTAGGGGTATCTAGCATTTGTGATTTCCACAGTGCACAATGTATTCTCTCTATAGAGATTGATTGGGTCAGTTATTTATTCTCATAGGTTCATAGGTTCATAGGTTGTTACAAGGCTATTGGCCCTAGGGCCTATACAAGCCTAGCCATAACAATTCCCTGGCTATTTCTTCCCACAATATTTACTTCCCTGGACCCCTGTCTAGCAGGGTGACTGATGTGATCCCCATGGTGAATTTCCTATCTCCCATCCAATCATCAAGGTTCCTTTTGAAGAATGACAAAGAGGTGCTCTGCTTGACATGTATGGGCAGTCTATTCCATAGTCTGGGGAGTCTCTGGGTCAGGAATCTATCTCTCCAGCATGTTTTGTTCATTATGATGACAAGGTTTAGATCCCTGGAGCATGTGGCTCTGAGGGATTGGGATTTCTTTAAGTGGAGCATGTCCAACAGCTCTGGGTTTGACATGGCATTGTATGTTAAGCAGAGTTCGCCTCTGAGTAGACGATATGTGACAGAATATAGCTGGAGTTTTTTAGACGGTCAGCATAGGGCATCTGCTTTAGGCCTGTAATTCTTTTAGTGAGGTATTTCTGCAGCCTTTCCAGTTGTTGCAGATGTCTTTAGAGGTGCATACCAAATGGGGCATTGTATTCTATAATGGGTCTAATGAGGGATGAGTACAGTGGGACAATGGCCTCCTTTTTTCTGGATGAAAAGCCCTTAATGATGAGGTGTGCCACATAGAAGGATTTCCTGATTGTTGTGGCAATGTGGCTATCGAAGGTGACACCATTGTCTACCTGTGTCCCTATGTCTGTTATCACACTTTTGGTGTTTAGTGTACTGCCACCTATGTGGTAATTCACGGGTACATGTTTTTTCCCAAAGGTGATAACTATACATTTCTTGGCTTTGAGCTTGAGCCCATGGCTCTGGCACCAAGCATCTGCTTCTGTAAGACCCTTTTGTAGAATATCCACATCATTTGGGGATTCAATAATGGCTCCCAGTTTGCAGTCATCTGCGAACTTTGTTAGCTAGAGTCCTTAGTTTTGGCCTGTACTTGAGAGAAGTAGATGCCAAGCAAGAATGGCCCCAGGACTGAACCCAGAGGTACTCCAATTGTCACTTGTCTGGAGCTGGATTTGGAGTTGGGTGTGGGTTCTGTCAGTAAGCCATTTGGCAACCCATCAAGTGATTTAGGGATTAATGGCCAGCTTGGTAAGTTTATCTTTGATTCCAGAGTTGGGGATGGTGTTGAAGGCCTGAGTGCGGCCCAGATAGGCAGTGTGGACCGCATTATCCTCATCCACAGTTCTGGAGACTGATTTGAAGAAGTCAGTCAGGTTCAGGAGACAAGATCGGCCCTTCACAAACCCAAACTGGGTGGGATCCAGTGTTTGAAGGTTGCCAATGTCTTTGTTTATAAGTTCCATGATAATACGTTCCATGGCCTTGCAGATCAGGCTCGTCAGACTGATGGGGCAGTAGTTCCCAGGATCCAAGGTGGATCCCTCCTTGTGGAGTGTGATAACTGTAGCTGTGCCACTCAGTGGGCACAGAGCCTGAGGTGAGGCTCTGATTAAACATAACACTTAGGTGAGGTACCAGTTCATTTTGTAGTTCATGTAGTACACAGCCCGGGATGTCTCCTGGTCCCATGGATGCTGCATTCTTAGCTTTGGAGTGTGCGTTTTTTTACCTGTGTGGCCATTATTAACAGAATTCTGCAATCTTTCAGTATTGAGATGGGCCCTTTAGGGGGTGAGAGGTGGGTGAAGTTGGCACTGAATCGATCTCCCAGGATATTGGCAATATCCTTGGGATCAGTATATTTAATGCCATTCTGTTGTAGCTCAGAGCATATCTGAGCATTGCCATTTAGATTCTTGATATAGCTATAGAATGCCTTGTGGTTGTCTTTGGAATCGTTGGCAATTTTATATTTGGAACTAGCTTTGGAGGATTTTATGAGGGATCTCAGCTTCTTACTGAGGCTGGTAAGGGAGTTTTTTGCATCCTGGGATTTTCCTCTTTTCTGCAACAGTTTCTTCCTTTTGTTGCCAAGTTTGTTTCTGGCAGAGGACCACCAGATTGGCTTCCTTTTTTGAAGGAGAGCATCTTGTTTCTATTTGGGATGGCACGATTCATGCATGAGTGGATGTGCTCATACAGTACCTTAGTGTATTATTCAGCAGTCGAACTTTCAGTTCACTTCTGCATGGGTGTCATGAAGTTTGTCCCTTCTGACTTGAGTAGCATGAAGCTGGCTTTGGAGAAGTTTTTTACAGGGGTTTCCTTACTGGGGGTGGGGGTGGGATGTGTATGTCAAGGGTGATTAGCTTATGGTCAGACCTGACCAACGAGGGGGTGACCATAGGTGTGGAGCATTGATTTCCCATGTTGGTAATGACCAGGTCTAGGATATTGGAGCCCCTGGTGGGACTATGAATTAATTGATCCAGAGCATTGGAATTTATGAATTCTAAGAACCGTTGGGCAAAGGTATTGGTGCATGAGTAGTTTTCCCAGTTAATGGTAGGGTAGTTGAAATCACCCAGTATTAGGGTGTTTGGTTGTATCTTAATATTTTCCAGTATGTTTAGAAAGGTGTACTTGGGGCATGGTGGGGGATCTGTAGCAAGCTACAATTTGGATTGCAGTCTTACTTAGTGTTAGTTGCACCTGGAGAATTTCAGACGCATTGTGTTGAGCAACTAGCCTGGTGGTGTAAATATCCTTGGTGAATATGGACACTCCTCCACCTTTAGTGTTTCGTTCCTGGTTTGGTGGCCGAAAAGTATGGTAAGAGTTGTAGCCTGATATTGCAAGGGTGCTCTCTAGAGCCTTGAACCAGGTCTCAGTTATTGCACAGACATCGATGTTCTCCATTTTTAGGAGTGCCTGGAGAGAGTGCATTTTGATGTTTAGACTTCTAGCATTGAGTAGCATTACCTTTACATTTTGTATGCTTGTACCTGTTACAGTGGTGGTTTTGTCCTTTGAACTTTGCCTAAAAAAGGCACTATAGGGGGGCCAAGAGCCTTAGCTAGTAACCTGAACCCAGGAGTGGCAGGTGCAGACTATCTCTGGCAAAGCATCGTGGTCTGTTGATCATGTTATCCAAGGCAGACAGATACTGGATCCCCTTTGAATGACACATGAAGCTTAGCCAATTTATAAAGTCAATCATTTTGTCCTTATACTGTGGTATCATTATGGGCAAAGGCCACATGATCAGAGAGCTCTTCCATTTCTCTTTCCATGTAGTTCAGGGAGGTACTTCTCAAGTCATTCACTCCAACATGGACAATAACAAAGTCATATTTGTACTTGTTGTGGAGTGACTTTGCTACATGCGTTATGTGGCGGATCCTGGAACCTGACAGGCAGCTGACTATAATTTTCTCCTTGTTCATCCCGGTGAGTGGGACATCACTATGCCTGACTATAGAGTCACCTATGTCTAAAGTGTTGGGTACATTATCTTGCCTTAGGGGCTGTTGTTGGGTGGCACACTGGTGTTGTGAGCTATGTGACACTTTGGTTATGACTGGTGTTTGTTTGCTTTTCAGCTTCTGAAGTTCTTGTTGTTTGGGCAGGTAACTGTTAAGGGCCTCTACATATGAAGGTTTAGTGTTGCTATGTGAGGGTGTTGGTGGTGTGGGTTTAGAAGGGCCATGTGCTGCTTGAGGTGTAGTGGAGGTGTTAACCTTCTCCTCTTGACTGTCTGGCATAGTCTTGGGTGGAGAGACCTTTGCTTCCATTTTGGCTACATAAGTGCATCTTTCACAGGTTGTAGTGTTGGGTGGTAGGAGGAGAGGGTTGTTTGTGTACATGAGGCAATTGCTGCATTGCCCCACTATGCCCAGATTCACCAGGTGGACAGGAGAAATCACTGGAAGCTGACCCTTGGACATGCCTGGTTTGGTGCTTTTATGTAAAGTACAAGAGCTGTTTTCTCTTACCTTAGCAAGGTACTTTGCAGTTATAGGCTGTTTAGTGTGTATGATTAATTTCTCCTTATTAACAAGGAGAGTTGAGTGTTTGTATCAGTTTATGGCTTCCCAGTGCTTTCCATCAGGTCTTAGAGCAAGTGCTAGTCACAGGGATGCTTAAAGATAAGATGAAAAAAAAATGGTTTATCCTAAACACTGCAGTGTGCACTAGAGGAGTTATATGTGAAAGTAGGTAACTTCAGTTTTACCTGTCTAAAAAGTTTTAGTGGAGAGTCACTATTTTTAAAACAGCAAGATAGATTGAAAGGGGGGTGGTCACTTTTGTATTCTGGTACTATGGAATACAGTAGGATGGCCAATAAATTTAAATAGTTGAAAGGGAGTTATTTCACAAAATGATAATTTTGCGCTTACTCACACAAGCTAGTAAAAGCAGAGAGGAAACGAGATATATGGTCAAATTAACATAAGGGGCAGGCAACTAGAAAGACAGTGGTGTTTAAGAACACACCAGTAACCGGGTGGGAGGGTGGAGAAAAAAATTCTGCCTGACTCACAAGAGACAGAGCTGTGGTCTCTTTTCAAGTTTTAATGTGCAGTTAAAAGCAGAATACAAGTAAAACACAAGGTAAATAAAACAAATCACAGTATTCAAAATAGAAAAAGGCAATAAAGTAATATAAAATACAACAAATAAAAAGCAAACTAAACTTTCCCTCACAGCAAAGTGTAGCAAAGTCTGGGTGAGCCTTTCTAGTAAAGCTCATTTCTCTAGAATCTCTAGAAGAAGATCAAATATTTCTTTAGCTATGGAGAGTAACTGTGCTTGTTGAAATTTCTCCAGGATGCCTCTTATTAGAACATGATTCCATCTTGCTCTAGCTTCCAGATCAATTAACTTTTGCTGGATTTCTTTGACTGAATTTTCTGTGTTGCAGGCAGTTTTCTGGATCTCCTCTAGTTTTATTTCATTGCTTCAGATTTTATCTTCATTTTTATCAAGCCTAACCAGAATTTGTTCCAGATTATTTCCAAAGGATGTTAATTTTGATGAGAAGGTCTGAATCTCTGCTTGAAGTGGAAGTACTGGCATAGAGTATCAGGTGTAGTCTATGACAGAAGAATGCCAAAGAAGCTGAAAAGTAGGTGTACAAGACAGTGGTGCAACCAGTACTACTGTAAGGTACAGAAACTTGGGCAGGACAGGCAGAACAGTTGAAGAAGCTAGAAGTTATGGAAATGAAGTGCCTGAGAAAGATAGTAGGATGCACACTGTGGGACAGGTGAAGAAATAAGGACATAAGAGCGGAAGCCAAAGTAGCTCCAATTGCAGAAAAGATCAAAGAGAACAGATAACAATGGTTTGGGCACATGTGTAGAAAATCAGAAGACAATCTGGTGAGGAAGATTTGGGACAGATAGGAAGAAGGTAAGAGGAAACAAGGACATACAGCAAAGAAGTGAATGGATTGTGTGAAAGAAGATCTGTGACAGTCAAGCATGAGTGTTGAAGATGGCAGGAGTATGGCACTGAATCGAGAGAGTTGGCAATGGTTAACATGATACCTGACCCCATGTAGAAAAATAGGAAAAAAGGGGGATGATGATGATGATGATTATATAGTCACTTCTTGATTAGCATCTGCTTATTTTCTGTATGATTTATTAATTTGAAAGTTCCTTTAGTAGCACTGACCTCCTTATTGGGTTAGATTAATATTTGGTATTGGGAGCTGTCATAAGTATGTGCTACCTAGCTGGCAAGCATCTTGGAATGATCAACACTGACATACTTAATGGTTTGTTATCCTTGGTGTTTGGGAGGTTAAATAGGATGACTTTGTATTTAACGTTTGGGAATTAAACACTGTAAAAAGTTAGTTGTATAATGTGGGAATCAAACCTATGGAATACATAATGGGTGAATATCAAGCAAGGTCATTATTTGAGAGTACTACAGGAAAACAGTCAGTCAATCATTTTCACTACAGATATACTGCATTTAGGATGAATGGAGCTAGACTTCAGATAAGTCTTTATGTGTATGACTTTAAGAAGTCCTATGAAATGCGTTCCCATGGAAGAGGAGGTATTATTATTTGTAAATGTATATCAGATTAATTGATTTTTATAAGCTGAGTAATACAATTTGGGGTATGATACATACAAACTTCATAGCACATACTGTCCTAAACACATAGTTAGGCTATTTGAGAAGTGAAGATGATTTTTACTTAAGTATTCTGCCCATCTTAGATATGCAAGTGCACTTTTAACTACTTATCATAATTACCGTGCTTAAACAATTACACACACAATCAACTGAGTTTCATAATTAAGTCATTAATGGGATTTCTTACCTAGACAAATGCAGTTATCACAACATTAATGAGACGTTTCTTGCAATCAACCTAATTATAATAGCCATATGTATGTAGTGTTACTTTCCTAATCAGTGTTGGTAGAAATTACATTCTGACACCCTTTGTAAAAATGAACGTCTTTGGATATGAACCTTGGAGCACCTGTGGTCTACCTGTAGAGTTAGCACATTTACACTTTGTGCCACAGAAATAGTTCTACAGCAGGTAGATGTTTTATATGTTTTCCACTCAGTACTTTCCAGAGTGCTGATATCTGCGTATTGCTATTAAGCCTGTTTGTGCTATAGAAGGCTGCCTAAATAAAATGTTTCACATTGTCCTTAAGAAAATAAGCTTGAGTATGTGCAGCTCAGAAACAAGCAACTGCAGAAGGCAAGAAACAGAAAAAGCAGCATATGAAGTTGTGATGAAAGTAAGTCATGCATCTTGAATAATAATTTCCATGTTATTTTGACACAGTATGGATTTGAACCCCAGAGCCACTCTGTTATAGGTCCAATTCACTGAATTTACAGCTTGCACCACACATAGGTATACATCATGTGCAGATGTCTCACTCATAACAAATAAGGCTCAGTGGTGACAGAAGTGTTTGCACCAATACAGATTATAGAAATTAAATTGTTCACTCTTTTCTACACATGTGAGCTCTGCTTGTGGTCTGCTAAGCAGTTCATATATTACAAGGGCAAATAAAAAAAGATAAACATTTCTGTAAAAGTAGGCTGACTGACAAGTCCACACCACACGAGCCAATGTAAAGTAAAACAAGTATTTTAATAAAGTGAGTTGAGTCCTTTGTCCAATAGGGCTTCATCAGAACAAACAATAAAGTGTACAACTTACTTAAAAACAAAATAAGATAAAATTATGTGATCTATATGGAGAACATCTGGTAGTCACTGGCTTATCTGGTTGTCCCAAAATTCACAAGAATATTGACAATCCCCCTTTTTTGTATTATCATAGCAGCAAGTAGATTTAAAACTCACACATTCACACTATATAGTGACACATTAGTCAAACCTTTTAGGCAACACCACTCTTACATCCTTAAGGATTCTTGGGATTTTTTAGGTCAAATTAAATCAGAGTTTTTAACGCTGCCTGGTATTTAATTGCAGTTGATGTTGTAGATGTAGAAGATAAGTTGCAAGGGGTAATTGACAACAAATGTAGATTTGCCTATAGGAAGGGAAGGACATTGGGGGGTTGTTTAAATCATTACAAAAAAAGTAGGTGGTGTGACAACAGATAAATTACAAGGACACTACATGGATTTCCAGCATAAGGGTGTTTTCCTTGTGGTCATTGCAGTTCCTGTAAGTATGTACCCAAGAGGAAGAGTTTCACCTCGGCTAATTGTTCCCACATTTATGACATTTTTGTTTATGGGACCTGCACTACTGATTGGGTGATTTATTTAGTTCAATGTTCTTGTCCTGCTTTTTACATAGGACAAACATCACGTCCTTTCAAATTTAGGATTTTGGAACATTTGAGTAATGTTAAATGCGCCAGGCTCACTAATGCATTATATAAACATAGTATGCAGCATAAGACAGCCAGAGTCACTTTTACTGTTATTGATAGAATATGGGCAGATAATACTTCAAAAGTTGGGTTACATTCTTTGCTTGATCAGAAGAAACATAAATAGATCATTAAATTGGGTGCATTGTTTCCACCTGGAATCTATGAACAGCTTTAGATACCAATTATATTGTTAATTGGTATAATATAGTATAAGAATAGTGAAGGGAATTAGTATGTGTTATTGATTGCACTGAGGAAGGCTGTTTGCCGAAACCGGTATGTTGATTTTCTGAATTTACCCTTTGGATACATTAATATATAGGCTCAATAACAAATTTGTGCCCTTGAACTGTTTTTTGTGTGCTGGTCTTTTTTTTGTTCAAGGAATCCATTGATTGGACCATGCACCATGCCATACTTTGCGTGGGATTGGTTGGAGTTTGTATTAACTCTGCTACAGTGTTTTCAAAATGTGCACACCAAGTTTCCAATACTCAAATCAACTACCTGGCTATATTACTCATTAAAGATCTTCAGGCAGGAAAATTTAAATCTATCATCTACAGAAAACCCACTTTTTTAAATTGTATTTTCATTTCTTTAGTAACTACCTGTTGAAACAAAAGAAAAGTCTGGTGAAGGGTCAGATAGTTCAACTCTTGCAAATTATATCTGATTATTCTGACCTTGAAAAGAAGATGGAGATCCTTGCGAACACGTTTTTAACAAGGGACTATCCAACAGATATTTTGACCAGTATTTAAGGTGATATTATACAGGATAGGCAAGGTAGATGTAAACCTATTTTGTAGACTGGCTTAACTTACAATTATACTTATGAAGTAGTTAATGAAATGATACGTGGTTATGAAAATATTGTATGTATTAAGTATCATAAAGACAGTCACCATATTTTATCACTGGTAAGCAAAACTGGAATGTTATTTCCCACTACAAATTATTGAGAGGAAAACTGGATACTAGGTTGGGTATTACCTATTCAAGATATGACAACATAAAAAAAGAAATAGAGAAAGGTTTTGTACTAACTACTGCAACAAAAAAATCAAGAAATGGCACTAACAAATGTGGGATGTGCGGCCAATGTAAATATATTTATGTAGGAAGTGAATTGTTTTTCCCAGTAGTAAATGCTAGTTTATGTTCAGCTCACACAGTAATTGTAATAGTAAAGGGGTAGTGTACTTTGCTTTCTGGGATTCCTGTTTTTGTTTCTAAGTTGGGAAAACTGAACATAAATTAGGGACACAAATACAAGAACACTACTACCATATCAAAACAAAGAAGTCTGAATGTGCCACTAATAATATATTTTTTCAAGGTTTTGACCAGGTTGCACAAAACCCAATGGTTGGCCTCTGGGAATATACCTTCAAACGTCATGAACTGTTGTGGCAGGTAATACTTAATGCAACTGAACATCCAGGTTTGAATGATTCTGTTTCTTTTAATAGCATCCTAAAATTATGGGCTACTAAACTTTAATTTTAAATGTTCAGGTTTTATTCATAAAAAATTTTATCACGTTTTTATTATATATTCATGCATTGATTTAACTTATTTTTTTCTATCTGTTTATGTCAGATTTTACAAGTTTTTTTTTAAAAAAAATAAATATTATTGGTTTTATTTAATGACATGGAAGTTGCCCACAGATTTGCTAATTTTTTAATCAAACATCCAATAGGCACTAATTTAAGAGTTTAAGTAATTGGATTGAACTTGATCACATGATGTTATCTTATTTTGTATTTAAATAAGCTATGCACTTTATTGTTTGTTCTGAATGAGGTCCTATGGGATGAAAATGCTCAACCCACTTTATTAAAGTACTTATTACTTTACACTTGGCTCGTATGGTGTGGACTTGTCGTTCAGCCTACTTATAGTTGGTTTCTGGTTGGACTGGCTGAACTACTCAGATTTTTTTATAACAATTTATATTCCACATCACAAAACACTGTGACCAACAAGACTTTCATCAGCAGGTATACCTTGAGAAAGACACAAGCTGCATTTTCACATCTGATGCAAACATTACAAGCGGCATGTGGCTTCAAGCCGGATTAAAACTCTGTATCCTCTTTCCTCTTTCTTTAGACTCATTCCATTTACACTGTATGCCACAATGATACTTAGATGAAATACAGAATTTATTCTCTAACTTCTGTTCAGAATGCTGTAGAAAGCATACCTATGCCACTGTAAAATGTGCTAATGATGGGATTTCAAATTAATTTTCTCAGTTTGTACCTTATGCAGTGGACTCTGAAATCCTGCCAGTCCAAAGTGCACTTTACCCAAAACTACAAGTAAATGATGAACACAATAAAAAAATTGTCAGTAGTAACAAATATCAGGGTTTAATACTGAAAATGCATGATTGTAACATTTTTTTTAAATCTGTGTACCTGGACGTAAACCGTCAATTTAGTGCAGTAACAACACTCAGTCGTGTTCCTTATCCCTCTTTGCTACCAGCACAGGCTTAGATAAGCAATCAGAAAATGTGTATACCATATAGATCTGACTTAGAAGGCCATCAAATTACAAGTCCTGCAGTAGAAATATCAGAAAATGCTCCACTGTCACTTGCTTGAACATGTCTAGGTGAATGTAATACTGACAAATAATTTAGGCTAATAATAGTCCACATCATATTAATGTAAGGCTGCCATCACTGCCAGCTATTTTTCTCTTTATTTTTTAAGCATCTTCCCTTCGTTTCAGCTTAAGAGATGCAAAGTCATCAACATTTATTTACATCTGTGTTTCAATACGTAATATAGCTGATCAGCATTTCAGAAAGATTTTTAAGCAGAGGATGGATAGTGTGCTATTAGTTCAAGAATGTCATTGTTGTTAAGATTTTAATAGGTCTCAGGGTGATTCCACTTTTTTTAAGTCTACTCTGCATGATACACACACTTCAGAGAGGGCAGATTCTGTTCAGTACTGCTTGTTGTAGTTAGATTAGCCATTAGCACTTGCAATCCATTAGCAGCTAACTATTGTCCTTGGTCCTCCCTGCAGTAAGTAATGGTGTAGCTATGGAAGTAAAAGGAGGGAAAACTGATATGGCAGAGACATAACATTGCTACTATTTACTTTGAAGACACTTTTCTACAAATTACTGCACTATTTTATAAGGTATATTTGTCCTCTTCATAAACAGCATAGATTTTCATATTTGAATGAATTTCAATATGAAACAGAAAAAGGAGTTTTTATCTGTATGTTTTTTTATTCACTGCTGGTATACTGCACATATGGCAGTTATTGCTATGCCTTAGAAGTTTGTCAATAAATGGTATGGTTACATCACAGTGTGGTGCTACCATTTGCTCTTGGAATTTCACCAGTTACTGCAGACAGGTATACTGTGTTTATTATCAACTTAATGGGAATGTGCATGTGTAGCTAAAAGAGGTGTTAGGTTTCTCAGTTGTCCTGTGGTGACATTCACAACAGTGGAGAGACCAAAGGAAATTGTCTGGGCATTTTAACTTTGAATTTTTGTGTAGTTAATGATAATATTGTAATCTGTTGGTCAGTTACACAATCACTGTCCTCATTATGGAAATGTTAAGAGAATGGATACAATGCTAATGTATTACAATGTTTCTTTTTTGGGGGGTAGGATCCTTTAGCTTGTGTATAATCTGAAATAAACATTGTATGTTCAATTGTTTTGTGTTGAAGATGGGTGCAGAGAATTTATTTGGGGAAAATAATTTCCCTGGTCAGCCTCAGTAAGAAGCTGAGATCCCTTATAAGATCCTCCAAAGCTAGTTATGAAAACAAAATCGTCACTGATTCTAAGGACAACCACAAAGCATTCTATAGCTATGTCAATAATCTCAATGGCAACACCCAGATCTGCTCTGAGTTACAGCACAACAGCACAAAAATTACAGAACCAACTGATATTGCAGATAGGTTCAGTGCTAACTTTACCCCCTCACACCCACTAAAGGGCCCATATCTATGCAGGAAGAATCTAGAGTCCCTGTAATCACAGCTTTGCAGGTAAAAGCTGCACTCTCTAAAGCCAAAAACACAGCATCCATGGGACTGAACAACATCCCAGGCTACCTTTTACATGAACTTTAGAACGAACTGGCTCCCCACCTAAGCATCATGTTCAATCATAGTCTTACATCAGGCTTTGTGCCCACTGAATGGTGCACAGTAACAGTTATCCCACTCCACAAAGGGGTAGCCACCACTGATCTCGGGATCTATCGCCCTATTAGCCTAACAAGCCATGGAACGTATCATTATTGAACTCATAAACAAAAACATTGGTAACCTCCAAACTCTGGACCCCACCCAGTTCAGGTTTGTGAAAGGCAGCTCATGCCTCCTGAACCTGATCGACTTCTTTGTGGCAGTAACCAGAGCTGTAGATGAGGGTTAGGTAGTTCACACGGCCTATCTTGACCTCACCAAGGCTTTCAACACCATCCCCCATTCTGGAATTATAGCTAAATGCACTAAACTAGCTATAAATCCCTATGTCACAAGATGGGTTGCCAATTGGCTCACTGACAGAACCCAACTGTAAAAGTTGTAGACTCCAAATCTGACTTCAAACCAGTGACAAGTGGAGTACCACAGGGTTCAGTCCTGGGACCTCTCCTGTTTGATATCTACTTCTCTGAAGTACAGGCTAACGCAGAAGGCCTTTGGCTAATGAAGTTCGCGGATAACTGCAAACTCGGAGCCATAGTCGAGTCCCCAAATGATCTGGACATCCTACAGAAGGGCCTCACTGAGACAGATGTCTGGTGTCAGAGCCATGGCCTCAAGCTCAATGCCAAAAAGTGCATTAGGCAGCAGTCTACTTAATGCCGAATGTGTGATAAGAGACCTTGGGACCCAGGTAGACAGTAGTCTCTCCTTTGAAAATCACATCACCACAGTAGTCAGGAAATTCTTCTATGTGGCATACCTCATCACAAAAGGGTTCTCATCTAGGAAAAAAGAGGTCATTGTTCCCCTCTACTCAACACTCATTAGACCCATTATAGAGTACAATGACCCTTTTGGAATGTACCTCACAAGACATCTGCAGCAGCTGAAAAGGCCACAGAAGTACCTCACAAAGAAGATTACTGGCCTCAAACAGATGCCCTACATTCATCGTCTCAAAAAACTCCAGCTTTACTCCGTACCATATTGCCTACTCTGGGGTGATCTCTGCCTAACATATAAATATATGTCAAACCCAGAGCTGTTGGACATGCTACACCTAACAAAATCCCAGTCCCTCCGAGCTACACACTCTAAGGACCTTAACCGTGTCACCACAATAAACAGGACATGCTGGAGGGATAGATTCCTGTCCCAGAGACTTCCCATACTCTGGAACAAGCTACTCATCTATGTCAAGCAAAGTTCCTCATTAGCACTCTTCTAGAAAAATCTTGATAAGTGGATGGGAAATAGGAAATACTCCCCGAGGATCACTCATGTGGCTCTGCTCGACAAGGGGACAGGAAAATAACTTTCTTAGGTGGTGTAAGCCAGGGAACCTTGTTGGCTAGGCTTACTTAGGCCCTTGGGCTGATAGCCTAGTACCTATCAATGAATCTATATGTGCTACAAATGTGGTTTGTCTTTTTTCTGCTTCATGTTTTACAGGATTATGACACCCAGACCCTCTGTTCCATGCAAACCACCATTCACTTATGCAGAGTGTGAGATCATGATTGAAGCTTTATGTTGCTATGGATCCTTCCTGCTTGGCAGAGATAGAGGTGAGATGTTTGCCAGAAAAAGCATATGGCAGCAGGTGGTCATGGACATAAATGCAGTGGACAGCTGTACCAGAAACTATAATTGGGTGTGGCACTTTGCCACTAATATGATTACAGCAGCATGTTGGAGGGCAGCTGTGGTAGCATGAGAACAGATAGCCATGACAGGAAGGAGTGTGTCCTGCTACAGAACCACCACTCACTGAAAACGAGCCTAACATGTCCACTCTCAGAGATCCATATATCTCAGCAGAGGGTTGACAAAGACTCATTGATGCTGGTGCTGATGTGGACAAATGGCCAAGAGTGTACCAAGAAAAAATTCCAGATATGCAGTATATAACATATCTGGAATTTCTTCTTGGTACTTACTGCCATTCTAGACATCTATATGTGTTACTACATGTACATCTGTAAACAGGGAGACGTGCAATAGAAGAGACAAGAGTCCAACAGAGATTATTTTTGGGGAGGATGGTCAGTCTGACTGATTCTGAGATATTTCGTAAGGGGGATGAGAGGCAGAGCATTATTCTTTTGTCCCTGTGTCATTTGCATTGTGATGTTTATTAGCCTTCTTTCCACTGCTTTCACCTTTTTTTCAGGGACAGCAGAATTACCATTTGAAAGACCACCTGCACATGGTAAGCACTTTCTTTGATTAACAATAAAGAATAGTAGGATGTAAATCTGAGAGAAAGTAAAAGCAGTGTATTCTTTTAACAACTGAAATAGTGTAACATGAGTGTTTAGAACAATTTGGGTCATTTTCACTCCCTCTTCCTCTTTTTCCTGGGTTTGTTGCTCATTATCACAGGTGATCCAGACAGTCGCAGTGTAAAACTTGTACCACCTGATGTCAGAGTATTGATAGCCTCTGATGATGGTGGTGGTGATAAAGAGGCACAGTCAGTAGGTGCAGTGGTTCATTCTGACACTGAGGTTGTGGCTCACACATCCACTCACCTTATTTTGAGTGCACTCAACATGCCTATACTTGCTCATTCCACTGAACCCTCAGATATCTGACAGATTGAGGGGGGCATGATTGATCGAGGTAGTGTGTTTACTCCATTTGTAGATGTGGTTGAGTCTGCCAGTAGATATGATGAGGACATAGTACCACAAAGGAAAGTTTATAGAGGCACTCAGAGGAGGTTTACTGTCCACCCTTATCCTGATGCTGGTGAGAGATTGTGTGCCTCCAGACATATGTATAAGGCCATCATAGAAGCACAGGTAGTTTCCAATAGGGCCTCAGAAGACATATGGCAAGTCCTATACATAGCACGTTCTAACATGTGTGACTGCCTCAAGGACATTTAGTAACATTGCTATAGCCTTGTTCAAGTTTTATTTGTTGTGAAGCCTGGAGGTTAATAAGGATGAAGCACCATAAAGAAGAGTGGGAAGGAGATAAGTAGTGGCAAGTGTAGTTTTAGTTGCATCAGTGAGAAAGTTTTGGCTCCGTAAAGCATCCCTAGTTTTTGATGAGTTTTTCTTATGCAATTTTGTATATGCATGTTGAATGCAAGATTATCATTCACTATCACCCCTGATAGTTAGCAATAAGAAGTTACTTCAATGTTTGTGTTATCAAGAGTGAGGATTTTAAATTTAGTTTTTTCTTGAGAGAGGGATTTGGAGAAAAAAGTAGTAGCTTGGTCTTTTTTGGGTTGAGCATGAATTGTGAGTCCAAAGCCATGTTTCAGTGGCTGCTAAAGCTTCCTGAGTAATTTTTTGGAAGTGTACCATGTTGTCAGATGTGCAAATGAGAGTTGAATCATCTGCGCATTGTATTAGGGTGGCCTGTTGAGTGGAAGTATAGAGGGTGTTGGTGAAGATTTTAAAGAGGAGTGGACCAAGGATAGAGCCTTTTGGTGCACCAGTGGTGACTGCGAGGTAAGAAGAGAGTGCTGAGTACCATTTTACTGAATGATACCTATTGTACCAGCAGCTTTTGAACCACAGAAGGGTAGGCCGAGATAGACTTAGTGAGGGCATTTAAAGTAGAACTTTGCTGTGGCAAACAGTGTCAAATACTTTAGACAAGTCTAGAAATAAGGAGGAGACTAGTTTTCCATTATCAGTAGCTTTATTTACAGTATCTATATAGGTTAAAAGGGTAGTGCTTGTACTATGGGAAGGATGGAAGCCATGGTGTCTAGAGAATAAGGTAATTTTCTTATTAATATCTTTAAAACAAAGGCGATTTAGAATCAGGATAGGGAAGCAAGTTTTTTCTTAGTATTAATTCTCAAATAAATATTTGGTTATGACCAAGAAAAATTAGTCATATTACTTAGCTAACTTAAACATATTACTTAGAAAGGTAGAGATATGCTCTAGAGAAAAGAGGGATGAAGGTCAGCAGGACTAAGACAGAATATATGTGCATGAATGAGAGGGAGGATAGAGGAATGGTGAGGATGCAAGGAGTAGAAGTGGCAAAGATGGATGAGTTTAAATACTTGGGATCAATAGTTCAGAGTAACGGTGAGTGTGGAAGAGAGGTGAAGAAGAGAGTACAGGCAGGATGGAGTGGGTGGAGAAGACTGTCAGGAGTGATTTGTGACAGATGAGTAGCAGTAAGAATGAAAGGGAAGGTCTACAAGAGGGTAGTGAGACCAGCTATGTTATATGGGTTGGAGACATTGGCACTGACAAAAAAGCAGGAGTTTGAGCTGGATGTGGCAGAGTTAAAGATATTAAGATTTGCACTGGATGTGACGAGGGTGGACAGGATTAGGAATAAGTATATTAGAGGGTCATCTCAGGTTGGAAAGTTTGGAGACAAAGCCAGAGAGGCAAAATTACATTGGTTTGGACATGTGCTTAGGAGGGATGCTAAATATATTGGGAAAAAGATGCTAAGGATGAAGCTACCAGGTAACAGGAAAAGAGGAAGGCCTAAGTTAAGGTTTATGGATGTGGTGAGAGAGGACATGCAGGTGGTTTGTGTGATAGAGCAAGATGCAGAGGACAGGAAGAAATGGAAACAGATCATCCGCTGTGGCGACCCCTAACGGGAACAGCCAAAAGACGATGATGATGATTATCCATTCTCCTCTGCAAGTCTTCATCAAAATCAGAGATCTTATCAGATTCCCATAACAAAGGACATACAACACAAAGACATTGATGCACTATTGGGGAACAGGGCTACAGAACTCCCATGGATGTAAAACTGATGTAGATGTTCCCACTTAGATATGCTATGTTTAGGATATTAGCCATCACTGACTCACAAATCTGAAATGGACTGCCTATCCCACTTTGAAATGTGTTCTGTTAGTGTTAATTCCCATGGTCTAAAACAATGTTATTTCATATGTCAAATAAGCTATAATAAAGTGTGTGTTCACAAATTATATTAGATTGGACATTTGCTAAAAACTGCAATTTGGTAAAAAAAAAACCCTGTTTGCTATTAGTCCCTTAGATGGCCACTTTCTGAATACTCTAATTTACAAGGCTCTAAATCATAGTGACTGCCTCCTTTTAAGAATGAGACTTCTTTTAGAAGACAACCCTCATGTACTCAGAAGTGCATAAGACAATTTATCTCTAGTACACTCTCAATTTAAAACAGCTGTAGGTAAGATTGCCTTCTATAGACTTGCACCTGCTACCTGCCAACTGACTTCAAACATCTAGAAAACATTAACAGCTTCAGAGATGCACTTAAAGAGCATCTTTTTACTGAATCTATCTGCAACTGCTACCATGACAAGAGTAAGGAATAAAAGAATACAGTGAAAAACTTTTCTCAGCTCTTAATGTGTCACCTTCTGCACATATATTTTACGTGTGTAAAGGAGTTTATGTATTATATGCAGGACTGCACTGTCTTTCATGCATATCTTAGTTTAGATATGGTACATATATATATGTATATATATATATATATATATATATATATATATATATATATATATATATATATATATACATATATATATGTATTTCCTCTCATTGCACTCTGACTGGATTTTGTTAATCTGACCCTATTTGCTTTGAATCTCACTATTTAATATGTTCTGAATTTTGCTGTGTACACAGTCTGTAAATAATATTGTTGATTAGAATGAGTGTGATATATTTTCTGTTCTTTGAGCTCAGTTTGTGCAGAAAAGGGTCAGTAGACTAGCTCACTTATACGATAAGCAAATAGTACATAAGTAAATAAATAAATAATGAATAAAAAGCATCAGTTTGGTGGACCTGTATAGCTTCATTTGCAGTTTACCATGGTATTGTCATGTGGAAAAATTAGGAAAACTTTAATTTCCCATGGAAATGAAATTAGCATTTAATTAAAATTTCAAGGTCAGCTATGGATATTGAATGACAATGATTGAAATAAAAAAACTACTCTGACTACCTTAGGAATCAATCTCAGAGGAGCTGCAGAAAAGGAAACCTTGTCAAGAGGGAGTTAAGTAAATAATGAACAAAAATTGCGTGACTTACTGTCGTAGTGTAAAAACAACACACTTCTTCCAGGTTCAGTATGAAGAGCTTGGACATTACTAGACTAAGTTTACTGCCTCCAGATATAAATGTATTTTTTTCTGTGGTGCTTTTCCCTATTCTGCCTACAACCATTGAACCACCCTACCACCCATGAGACCATTCATTCCAAAATGATGCCTGATGTCCCTGCAGATCCCCTCAGGTGAAAGTCTTCCAGAATGGCCATTATCTAGGAAAACACCACTGAGTTTACTGCATTTCTGGTACCTGGTCATAAGAGTTTTTTTAGGTTATGACCCATCATCTTGGGTATGATATGGGCACCTATATCACTGAAAGGACCACATACTCATTTCTGTCAACTCCTGCATGCTTCTTTGTGCTGCTAACAAGAGCAACTACTACAGGTTTGGTCCAGGTCTTCCTTGCACCACTCCCTGCATATTCAAATTGTCCCTCCTCTCCGGCAACCATTCAGTCAAGAGCAGTGGCAGATAGTGACCCCCTTTTCTTTTTTGGAGTGAAGAAAAGCCTGTGATCAATCTGCAAAAGATGGAGTAAAACTTATTTTAACTGTTTAGAATTCACATACAAAAGAAAGACATAGATTTGCACTAAGAGAGAGAAAATGCTGTTTGTTATGGCTCAGACATAATTCTAGCATTATATTCTGGAAGCCTTGTAGGTGTGTGAAAGGCATATCACACTTTGGATTTTTTCCTGTCAAGGCAAAGGGATGCAATTTGCATTCTTTTCTGAAGGTTTAGAATTAAATGTTATAACTTGTTTTTCAGAAGGAATGCTTAGAAGGCTTCACATTAAATGCCATCACTGACTTTTATGAGGGATTGCACACATATAAATCATACTATAATTTTCAAATACATGGCAGACAACAAGTAGGGTCAAACAGATAGACCCTCATTTAATCTGCTAAAAGTTGCAAAGATTTTTGTTCTCTTCAGTTTCCTTCACTGAAATACAAGGGTTGTGTCAAATAACCTTTGTCAAATTCATTTTTTGCTAAGGGGAAATTGTAATTAAAACACAGGATAACCTTGGTTAGTTTCTTGAGAGAGGTTCAAGAGTTATGGACTCTTTCACAACACCTTAACCATTGCTGGTTGTGCTTCATCATATAAAATTACAAGCATTGCTATACTTTTGGGAGGAAATTTAAACACTGAGAGTATCCATTTTAAGAAACTAAAATCTGCATTATCAAATGACCTTTCAGTGTTTATATTTATTAAGTATGGTATACAATAAGAGTTTCTTTAGTTTAAACTAGTGGCCTGTCTTCAATAAAATAATTTCTGCTAAGAATGCTGGCAGCAGTTACAATATCTTAAATATATCAGAAACAGAAGCGTATAACAGATTAGTGGAATTTCTGCTATGCGTTTTTGATAGATACTAACCTTCACAAGGATGAAATAGAGAATCCATTTAGAAGAATGTTCAAGCATTATAGTAGCCTGTTTTCAGTTATAAGATAAATGGTAAAAGTCTACACATAAGATTAAACACATTTAGTTAATTTTGCATGCTCACAGAAAGGGATATGTGTTTCTTGCAATTTAACTATTTTGAGGATCTACTTTATTAACTTTAACACTAGCTGCTCCAGTTTATGCACATTATTGCCAGTTACTTAAGATATAGTATACTAGTAGTCAGCAGAGAATTTTAAAAAATGTATTTGCATGGGTAAGACCCCTGTGCCCAATGACAGGAAGATTCTACTTCCAACTGCTGGAGTATAAATATACTGACTCTGAGGTTGTACAAAAACAGAGACAGTCCCCAGGATTCTGCAAGCCTTGCATGGTGTGCAGGATTAGTGCAGGAGCTCCAGCAGGCAATATGTCTGCCATGCGACCCAGGAATAACCTGTAGGGGGGTGCACGAGCGCTCCTGCAGTAGTCCTGCACGGACTCAGCCCCTGTATTCAAATTACCTCATTTGCAGGAGAAATCCATTCAAATGAGGGGAATTTGTGATCCAGAAAGCTGGAAACCAGCTGTGCAGGACTAGTGTAATCTGCAAAAATGTACTCTGCCAGTAACAGAGTACATTTCTGCAAATTACAAAATGGAGCCATGACAGCTCCAAATAAAGGGTGGATATCTTGTAGAAAGCATCCCAATGGCCAACTATAAGGCCATTGGCATGGAAAACACTTAAAAAAATCAACTTTAATTTTTTTAGACAATCTCAGCTGTTTAAGTGTAGGGCAGTGGTGCGCAAATGGGATTGGGGTGGTAAATAAGAAAATAAACCTACAATAAGCATTCTAACTAAAATATCTATTCTGCCATTATACTCAATGGCAGGCAGAAGACAACATGCCCAGTGAATAGTGGTTGCTAACGGGGGAGGCTCAGTGTGGGACATGTAACTATGCATTAGCAGGCAATCCTATGCAAATGAGGGGAATGATAGTGAATCCCAGATTTCCCCTGCATGCTAGTCAGCTCCCAACAGTGTAAGAGCAGGAATAGCTTGGTGCAAGCCTAGAAGTTAGCTGACATCATAGGGGTATGTGTCAGGTATACTGTAAGTGGACTGGAGCCCTGTGGCTCAGGTTTGCTCCTAGCTTAGCACAGCTAGGCAAGGGGGTGTGTCTGAGGCTGCCTAGCAGTCTTTACTTTGCCTAAGTGGGTATGCGCACCGTGCACCGGGTTTTAAAGAAAAAAAAAAGTAAACCAGGAAATAACAGCTCTGGGCACATTTGAGCACTGTGTTCGAGTGCCGCGCCTCTGGGCTTAGACAGGAAGGCAATGAGAAAGGAAAACAGCAGTAGGAAGGTAATCTAGGGGAACTAGCATAGCTGGCAGGTGAAATATATCAGAATTAGCCAATTAAACAGGTAGCAGATCAGCCCAGCCCAGAACACTACTATAAATTATGCATAACACCTTCCCCTCTGTTTTTTCCCATACTCTACACCACCGGGGTATACAAGTGGGGAACTTTTAACAAGCAAAACAACAAAATGATAGGGGCTGCAGCAGGCATCATACAACATGTGGAAGAGGCTGAGGGCGGTGAGGATTTGAATGCTGTCGACTAGCCCACAGTGAGAAGACAGAGAAGAGTTTACAGACCCAGGGTAACCTACCAGGGGCTACATGAGCTGGAGGCAGTGGAGCACTATAGGGTGGACAGGGACCTCCTACAGCATATTGTTGAGCTGTGCCGGCCACACCTGACACACCGAACTAACAGAGGGGAACCCATGCAAGTGGATTTCATGGTATGTGTAGGCCTAGGAATACTAGCCACAGGTACCTCCCAAAGCTCAACTGGAGATATCATGGGGATCTCACAGGCATTAGCATCCAAAGTATTCCACTAGTTCCTGGATGCCATGTCAGCGCATGCCGGTGAGCACGTATATTTCTTCAACACCCGTGAGGTGTTGGCCAGCAATATGCATCTCTTCCACCAAATAGCAGGATATTCTGAGGTAGTGGGTGCTATAGACTGCATGCACATATGCATCAAAGCACCACCCATTGATCAGCGTAGGGTCTACATCAACTGCAAGGGCTTCCCCTCCATCACCTGCCAGGTCATGTCCAGGGTATTATAATGAATGTGTGTGCTGGCTGCCCTGGTAGCTTTCACAATTCCCACATCTGGCATCTGATGCAGTTGTACCAGAGATTTCCCAATGGGGACATCCCTTACGGTCACCTAGTGGGGGATGCTGGTTACCAACTGGAGCCGTGGCTGATGACACCCATCAGAAATGCATACACACCCGAACAAGAATGCCATAATGAGGCACAAGCACAGACAAGACTTATAATAGAGCATGTGTTTGGGATGCTCAAGTCATGGTTCCAGTGCCTGGACACATCCGGCGGAGCCTTGCAGTACTCACCAGCTACATGTACTAAAATTATTATGGTATGTGCCATGCTACACAATATGATCCTGCAGAAACAGCTGCAGCAAGAACAGCACGGGTCAGGGCCACACAGGCCCCCACCAATGCCAAGGCCTGCACAAGCACAGAGTGACTCTGAGGAGGAACAACCTGAGCCTGCCCCAGTAGGCAGATGGAGGCATGCCCAGTATGCCCCGGCCTTGGCAAAGAGGCAACACAAAGCACACTCACTGACACAGTAGGGACCCAGGGAATGACACCTCTCTCTGACTCATACATACAGTAAAAGGGATGCCAAACATGACACTACCTGTGCTCAACCATATATAGGGTGTGTACTATGTGCATCCGACATAGGCAGCCCTCCAGCACCATCCACAATACTGGCACACCCACAAGGTAAGTCAATCAACCTACCAATTGCCAAATGGAGTAGAATGTGTCGTTACCTGTATCTATGGTATGGATGTGAGCATACAAGGGAATCAGGTGACTGAATGGTATGCCAGCAGATAGTAGATACCCATAGTGGCACCATGAGATCAGTAACAAATACTGGAGTCACTATAGTAGCCAGTACTACACATGGTGACAAAACCCACTGCAGGAAATGTGCTGGGTGCCATGTGTGTCCATATGACTCACACATGCCAGTCAGGGAGGTTCACATACCCAACAACAGTCTCAGCCAGCAGGACAGGTGTAGACAAATACAAACAGAGGTAACCCCCCCCCCCCAGACCTACACAGACAGACCACAGCAGGTCAGGCAGTGGGATGTTAGTTCTGAAGGGTAGGAAGTCAGACACTAATATGTAGGTCAAACAAAGCTAAGACCTGTAGTACATTGATATGCCTCTAATCAGCATGATAGGTTAGAATACAGAATGAAATTGAGTACCTGACATACCAGTATGGTCATAGCAAATGTGTACAAGTGCCAGGTGTGCCCCCCCCATCCTATGTAGAAATGTAGAAACAGTCAGGTGTGCCCCTCAATCCTGTGTAGAAATGTAGAAACAGTCAGGTGTGCCCCCCCAATCCTGTGTAGACATGTAGAAACAGTCAGGCATGGCCCTTCCCCCAATCCAGCATAAAAATGTAGTAACTGTGAGGTGTGCCCCCCCCCCCCTAAATCCTGTGTAGAAATGTAGAAACAGTCAGGTGTCCCCCCCCCACAATCCTATGTAAAAATGTAGTAACAGTCAGGTGTGCCCCCCACCCCCTATGTAGGCATGTAGAAACAGTCAGGTGTGCCCCTACCCCAAATCCAGTGTAGAAATGTAGTAACAGTCAGGTGTGCCCCCATTCCTGTGTAGAAATGTAGTAACAGTCAGGTGTGCCTCCCCCCACTCCTATGTAGACATGTAGAAACAGTCAGGTGTGCCCTTTCCCCCAATCCAGCATAGAAATGTAGTAACAGTCAGGTGTGCCCCCCCAATCCTGTGTCGAAATGTAGTAACATGTATGTGTAGGTATAATACCAGTAGAGCACAGATGCCCAGAGGTGGCTAAGGTAACAGGATAGGTTGTAGCATTTGCACAATATGCAGGTCTGTGTGTGCTAGGTTGGTGTGTGTTTCATATTGTGTGAGTGTGGTCAGTGTGTATACATGTTCATAGGTTCATAGGTAGGTAATAGGCTATCTGCCCAAGGGCATTTATAAGCCTAGCCAGAGTGTGTTGGCTTTCCCGCCCCATTGATTAATTAACTGAGCCTCTGTCAAGCATCGCCAATAAAGTGATCCCAGGGGTGTATTTTCTGTTACCCATCCACTCGTCAAGGCTTCTCTTGAAGAGTTTTAGTGAGGGGCTCTGCCTAATGAAGTTAGGAATTTTGTTCCAAAGCACGGGGAGTCTCTGTGACAGGAATCTATCCCTAAAGAATGCTCTATTTATTGTTGTGGTGAGGTTTAGCTCACTAGAGCATGTGGCTCGCAGTGACTTGGATTTCTTTAGGTGGAGAATGTCCATCAATTCTGAGTAGGACATGGCTTTGTAAGTCAGGCAGAGATCACCTCTGAGTAAGTGATATGTCACTGAGTACAGCCGGAGTTTTTTCAGTCAGGCTGCATAGGACATATGTTTGAGGCCAGAAATCCTCTTGGTGAGGTGCTTTTGTGGTCTTTCCAGCTGTTGGAAGTGTCTTCTGAAGTACATCCCAAATGGGGCATTGTACTCTATGATGGGTCTGATGAGTGATGAGTAGAGAGTCACTATAACCTCTTTATTTCTAGATGCTAACCCCTTAGTAATTAGATGGGCCACATAGAAGGATTTCCTAACTATTTTGGCAATATGATTGTCAAAGGAGAGATTACCATCTACCTGGGTCCCCAGATCTCTTATTACATCTTCTGTATTAAGGGGGCTACCGCCTATGTGATAATTCGTGAGTGTTTTGTTTTTCCCAAATGGAATGACTATGCATTTTTTGGTATTTAGCTTGAGGCCATGACTATGAAACCAGGTGTCTGTCTCAGTAAGGCCTTTTTGAAGGATGTCTGTGTCAGTCGGAGAGTCAATTATGGCTCCCAGTTTGCAGTCATTGGCGAACTCGGTTAGCCATAGTCCTCCTGTGTTTACCTGTACTTCTGAGAAATATATGCCGAACAGTAGGGGTACCAGAACTGAGCCTTGCGGGACACCACTTGTGACTGGTTTAGAGTTGGAAACACCACAAAACTGAGAATTGTGAACTAGTACAAAACACAGTTCACCTGCTGAGAAGTCCAATCCTTTAATAAAAAATACAAATGGTAGACATGGCAATTTTGGCACTCCGACGACCCAGGATAATATTTTACATCAAACCACTTCGGATGCAGGAGATTTTCGAGGGTTTTCAAGACCAACTAATTCTAAAGGTACTGTGTCTCGTTCCTTCAAAGACTGTGAAATTACCGGTTCAGTCCCTTCTGTTTCACGCGTTGCTCCAGGGACTGATTCCGTTTGTAAAACTTCGTACAAAGGTCTAATAGAAAAGAAGTTTGTCTTTTCTACCAATACTAATAAGGGGAATTGTATTGTTGCATCAAAACTTCCTAATGAAGATGAGAATACCGTTTTCAGTTTAAAATACTGTATTTTCAAGTTTGAAAAACTGCTTTACAAGTTTAAATGTTTGGAAATTGAAAACAATTACATTCATTTATGTTTAAACAATAAGATAGTCCCACAGGGACTTCGTTTTCACAAATACCCTTTTGGTATTGCCTACACTGATCACATTATTAAAGAATTTCAAAGTTTTTTTGATGAATGCGGCTTTTCATTAATTTTAAAGCTCATTAAATACAATGAAGTGCATTTAAAAACGTTATTGGCAGAAATTAATAATTTACATTTTTCTATTATTAATGATTTGTTGTTTGACCAATATAAGGAATTTTTTGAAAGAACTTTAGAAAGAATCAATGGAAAAGTTGAAAAAGTTTTTGAAAGAAAACAAAAGAAATATTTTAGGGATAAGGGGCAATATGAGACCGGTAAATGTTATCCATTGCCTAATTTCAACATCCAAACTGTTCCATCTAGATTTAGGGAGGGGTACAATAGGAGAACAGTTACTATACCCCCCAGTAATAGACAGAATATGAGAAATGCAAGGGTTTCATTTGATGACAAAAACCATCACAGGGACACATTTGTGGCTCATTCGAGCTCCCTAGACGAATTGGATTCTTTTCAAGAACCTAATGAAGTTTTTTTAGGACCCCGGAGGTCAGAACGTCTAGCTCACAAGCATCAAAATGCAACCAACATAGATTCCCTTTCAAAAAACCAGGATTGGAACCACAGGGGATACAGGGGGAACAGGGAGAGATAGATGTTATAACTACACACAACAATGGAATAGTTTTTGAATATCGTGGATATAAAATATACAATTACACTGACTTGACATTGGATAAAACTCATTTTAACTTGTTCTCTAAAGGTTTCAAGTTTATAAAGAGTTTTAAAGGAGACCTGGCTCAAATTTTGATTGATTTAAAACTGTTCCTCAGGAAATTAAACCTTAAAATTTTACACAACAAAGGGGTTGCTAACAAGACTTCTGGGGACAATGTTAACAATGTTTCTACTAGAAGGAGTGTATACAACCCTCCCCTTCACCCTCTGCTCAACACATTCGAAAATATAGTTACCAAAGAAATATATGAAACATATGGTAAAAACACCAACGGTTTTTGGCAGAACTACAACTTGAAATTAGAAGAACCTAATTTATTAGAGAATTTAAAACACAACAAAAATCTACGCTTCATGGAACCAGATAAAGGTGGAGGATTGGTAATTTTCCAACAAAATGATTATAAAAAAGCTATAAGAAACATCTTGACACAAGAGGAAACTTATTGTTTGGTGTCTCTAAACGAGATTCACATTGCTTACAACAGAATAGATTCCCTTCTAGAAGAATATCTGGTTGAACAACGTATCAACCAGACTACTTATCATTTTCTTCGGCAACTCCACCCCATTATTCCTGGTTTCTTTGGGATACCAAAAATACATAAGAACATTATTGAACCACCTTTCAGACCCATTGTTTCCGCCCGTAGATCCAAAACTCATCCTTTGGCAGTATTTGTTGATCAGAATTTCAAAAACATTGCAAAACAACACAAACATCTTATCAAGGACTCATGGGATTTTTTAGGAAGAATTAACAATGGGTTATGGACTAAAGACAGTCTCTTCATCACTATTGATGTGAAAGACTTATTTACTTGTATCCCCAGGAAGGATGGTTTTGAATTTTTTGAAGCTAGTATTCATAAACACTCAGAATTAACATTAGATAGGAAATGTTTATTGTTAGAATTAATGGAAATAGTTTTAGACAATAATTTTATTAATTTTGAAGGTGTTTTTTATAAGCAAGTCAGTGGGGTAGCCATGGGGGCAGCCTGCGCCCCCATTTACGCTAATTTGGTACTTTTAGAATGGGAAACCTTGTACATTTTTGAGAGTGCATTTTTTGTCAAAATTAAAGTTTATTTCAGATTTCTGGATGATATTTTTGTCATTTGGGAAGGGACACAAGACGAGCTGGACCAATTTATGTTTCATATCAATCAATCTACCTCTTGGTTGTCCTTCACCTATCAAGCTAACAGGGAATCTATTAACTATTTAGACATCACACTCTCAAAAACCTCTAGTGGTTTCAAATCCCAGGTGTACAGAAAACCAACTTGGTGTAATAGTTATCTCCACTTCGACAGTCAACACCCTCATTTTCAGAAAAAAAGTATCATAAAAGGGCAAGCTGTTAGAGTGGCCAGGATGACATCTAACTTAGATGATCTCACACAAGAATTCATCAACCTGGGTAAAATGTTTAGTGAAAGGGGGTATCCCAAGGTTTTGGTAGAAAATACTTTGACGGAAGTATACCAAGGGTGGGGCACACGTTTCAAACCTTTACTTGGTCACCCCACCTTGAATATGGAAACATTAGAAGATAGACCTTACGAATTTTCTGGATCTTTTTCTATTCAACACAACAACTTTTCTTAAATTTTTAAAAAAATTTTACATGACAATTGGTCTATTTTAAAAACTAATACTGAAATCATGGATATCATAGGCAACCAACCTACTTTTATTCATCGAGTAGGTAACAATTTTAAAAGAACCCTGGAAGGAAGAGATTATTCCTTCAAAAACTCTAGGGGTACCCACCCATGTGGCAGATGTGCCCAATGTTCTTATATCAATACTTCCAACAGTATTATTTTAAACAATGGTTTGAACACTGTAGTAAAATTTTGTAGGGGGAATTGTTACACCTCCATGGTGGTGTATTTGGCAACCTGTTGTCATTGCTCATGTTATTACATGGGCAAAACAGAACGTCATTTGAAAGAAAGGATTTACGAACACAGAAATGACATAAAAATTAAAAAGGAAACAAGTGCCTTATACAAACACACCACTATTTGTCAATCTGTCCCATCATTTAAATTTGGTATTATAGATATTGTTGACATGGAAATTAGAGGGGGAGACCCCAAAAACATCTTATTGCAGAAGGAACTCAGATGGCAGTTAAGATTAAAATCTAACATTTTTCCAGGTTTAAACGAATACATCAACATCAAAGCCATTTTAGTAGGAAAGGCGAATATACTTTGAAGAGGGCAGATTTACTTTTAAACACACAAAATGAAAGAACTACATAAATAACTTACTTATATTAATCACACATACACAACAATTTTATGCAGACCAATTTCTTAACACAGTATTTTTATTAAAGTTTTTTTCAAATGGGTGTATTACAACTTACACACACACACACACACAACAAATCAACAGGTTCTTGTCTTTTAAAACTAGAATGGTAGGATTTCAAGAATTTTATTGATTGATTGAATTATTAATGTAAAATTTTCATTGGTTAACATTTTTTTATATAAAGTATGTCAGTTTTAGTGGGACTTTATCTGATGAAGTTTTTATTTATGCAGACGAAAGCGCTCATGTCTACCATTTGTATTTTTTATTAAAGGATTGGACTTCTCAGCAGGTGAACTGTGTTTTGTACTGGTTTAGAGTTGGACCTGGAGCCTGCTATTCTTACCGTGTGAGTTCTGTCTGTAAGCCAGTTGGCAATCCATCTTGTGACATAGGGGTTTATGCTCAGGCTGGTGAGTTCTTCTATAATACCCGAGTGAGGAATGGTGTTGAACTCCTTGGCGAGATCAAGGTAGGCTGTGTGAACCACCTTTCCCTCATCTATGGCCTTGGTGACTGTCTCGAAGAAGTCAACCAGGTTTAGTAGGCATGATCTGCTCTTAACAAAGCCGAACTGGGTCGGGTCAAGTGTTTTGGAGATTCCCGATGTCTTTGTTAATGAGTTCCATGATGATGCACTCCATAGCCTTGCAGACTAGGCTAGTTAGGCTTATGGGGTGATAGTTACCAGGGTCAATTGTGGCCCCTCCTTTGTGGAGCAGAATAACCATTGCTGTGTGCCATTCCATGGGCAGGTAGCCTGTGGAGAGGCTGAGTATGAACAGCGTGTTTAAGTGGGGGGTTAGTTCATTCTGTAGTTTGTGCAAGACACAGCCTGGGAAACCAACGTGCCCCACTGATGCTGTGCTTTTGAGTTTTGAAAGGGCTGTTTTCACCTGTGCTTCTGTGATTTCTGGGACACTACACTTTTCCGGTATTGTTGTGGGCCCTTTTGATGGTGAGAGGGAGGTGAAGTTTGCACTGAATCTATCTGCCAGGATTTTGGCAATATCAGTAGGTTCAGTATATTTTGTGCTATTTTGCACTAGCTCAGAGCATATCTGCGAGTTGCCACTTTGATTCTTGACATAGCCAAAGAAGGCTTTGTGGTTATCTTTTGAATCCTTGGCTATTTTTCTTTCAAAGTTAGCCTTGGATGATTTTATGAGGGACCTTAGTTTCTTACTGATACTGATCAGGGATGTCTTTCCTTCTTGGGATTTGCTTTTTTTCTGAACTAGTTTCCTCTTTTTGTTGTATAACCTGTTTATGGCAGGGGTCCACCAGACTGGTTTCCTTCTCTTAGGTGAATGAGTCTTGGTTTTTCTAGGGATGGCAAAATCCATGCATCCTTGTAGGTGCTCATAGAGTGCAATTGTAAAGCATTCTGCATCTTGGGCAGTGTTATCCTTTAGCGTGGGGGCTGTGAAACTTACAACCTCTGACTTAAGTAAGGTGAAGTTTCCTTTAGAAGAGTTTTTCACTGTGGTTTCCTTGGTTGGGGTGGTGGTGGGGTCTGGACATCCAGGGTGATTAGTTTATGGTCTAATCTAACCAGTGAAAGGTTGACCTCCGGTACGGATCACCTGTCGCCATGTTGGTGATGACCAGGTCCAATATGTTGTGGCCTCTGGTAGGGGAGTTTACCAGCTGACCCAGGGCATTTGAGTTGATAAATTCCAGGAAGAGCAGAGCGTGGGAGTTTGTACTCTAGTTTTCCCAGTAATTGAAATTGCCCAATATCAGGGTGTTCGGTAGGACCTTCATGTTTTCAAGTGTCTCCAGAAAGGTGGAGTGGTGGTCCTGGGCCATGGAGAGTGATCTGTAGCAGGCCACAATTTGCATTGTAGATTTGCGTGATGTTAGCTGAACATGGATGATCTCAGAGGTATCATGCTGCGCCACTAACCTGGAGGTGTGGGTATCCTTGATGAATATGTATACACCCCCTCCTTTTGTGTTTCTTTCTGTGTTCTGTGGCCGAAATGTGTGGTATGAGTTATAGCCCAATAGTGCTCTCTGGAGCCTTGAACCAGGTTTCAGTTACTGCACATATGTCGATGTTCTCCATACTTAGGAGTGCTTCGAGTGCATGCATTTTGAGATTTAAACTCCTGGCGTTGAGTAGCATAACCCTAATTTTTTTACTTGTGCTGTTTATGGAGGTGGGTTTGAATTTTGAGCCTTGCCTAAAATAGGCACTATGGGGGCAGCAAAAGCCTTGGCCAGTATTCGAAAGCCAAGGGGTGACAAGTGCAAGCTATCTCTTGCAAAGCAATGCGGCTTGTCGAGTATGTCATCCCAGGCTAACAGACACTGGATCCCCTTTAAATGACACCAGAAGCTTAGCCAATTGTTGAAATTGATCATTTTTTCTTTATACTGAGGTATCATTCTTGGTGAGGGCAGGATGCTACTCAGGGTAAGGGTCATACCCACCTGGGCTACATGATCAGAGAGCTCTTCCATGTCTCTTTTCATGTAGTCCAGGGAGGTACGTCTCAGGTCATTCACACCAACGTGAACAATGACAGAGTCATATTTGTACTTGTTCTGGAGTGACCTGAGTGCTTGTTTTATGCAGCGGATTGTGGCTCCCGACAGGGAGCTAACCATTACCTTCTCCTTGTCCAGCCTAGTGAGTGGGGCATCAGTTTGCCTGACTATTGAGTCACCTATTACTAGTGTGTTAGGTATGTTCTTTCGCCTTAAGGGCTGTGATTGTACGGCACATTGATTTTGTGTTTTTTGTGGGTGTCTGCTTTGGAGTTCTCTGATGCTTTTGCAGGTTTTTATTTAGAGCCTCCGAGTATGATTTTGTGTATTTATGTGTATTTTTTGCTAGTGCTGGTTTAGCAGGTCTATGTGAGGCTGGAGGTGTGTTGCAAGTGTTAACCTTCTCCTCATGACTGCCTGTTCCAGTCTTGGGTGGAGTGACCTTAGCCTCCAGTTTGGCTGTATAAGACCTGGTGGCCATTGCCCACTACTGCTGATGACAGGGACAAGCCCTCACAACTGCAGTGCCAAGGACAATTCCCACCAGTATAACACATGCTAGCAGTAAGCCATTGTAAATGAATGGTGGTAATATGTGTCACAATCTGAAAAACTGACATGGCATGGCTGTTGGGCTAGATATACAAGCAGTACACAGGGGAATGTACCCTAGACATACATATATATTGTGTCACTGTGAAATGGAGACACCTTTGACATTGTACATACAGGTATGGATCACATTAACCGGTCCTGTAGTAGGGGATACCGGTGATGTCTGCCTGAACAATTGCAGATCACAAAGGAAGTAGGACTGATGTATTGGGAAACAGCTGATGTACCTGCACATGCCATTATAATTGGAATTCCCCATGCATATCTGTGTGTCAGATGCAAGTAGTGTCCATAGCACACATGCACCCAGCTCACGCAAACACCACCCACAGGTACTGCTCTGGTCATATCGCTGCGGTGGGGAATGGGTACATTATGTCCCCACCTGTATATGGCAATAGCGGAAGAATGAAGCATGCAGTGCAGGTGTCCCATGCAGGTGTGTCCCTAGCTTTAGGTAGCACCCTGCCAGCATCCACACCACCTGAGCAAGACTGATAGATGGTATTGGCATGAACACCTATCACACCTACCCTGTCACTCCAAGGGAATATACTGTATGGTGGTCTGAGACTGTGGGACTGACAGAATGCAATGGCCTGACAAATCTGGCTCGCAGCAACACCTAATGACCCAATGGCCAGTGTCTCACATGTACTGCCAATGCATGTTATGTCATGGACACCCAAATAACAACATAACACTTCCACATAAGCCATATGCAAGGCCATGTGGACAAACCACAGTAACATGTCCACCATGTCCCACTGCATGAACTATGGACCAACAATAACACAGACCTGTGATGGGGTGGTACCCTTAGGGAAATTATCAGAGAATGTATGCATAATTTATTAAAGGTTAGAATAACAGAGGGGGGGTGGGAGCATGGGCAGCATGGAACACCAAGCTGTTTGCACACACTATCCCTGGCTGCAAACACATAAATGGATAGCTACACACCTGCTCTTATACCACAATAGGGGTAATGTCCTGACCCATGGCCCCTGCCTCTGGGTAACCTGTGCAAATCTGTACAGCTGTGAGGCATTGCCAAAGCAAGATAAGGCCATACCATCATGTTGATGGATGTACAAGTATGGGATCTCCTGCCAGCACTGTACTAAGGTGCTGAAACAGATACACAGAACCAGCAACAAGTGTCCACAGCTCCCCCTCCAGAATGGCATAACTTACCATGAATACGTATGTGTCTGCCCACAATACCAGACACAGCTGCAGTCACCCTTGTCCCCCAAGACATCACTGTGAGCAAGAATGTCCACTTGAAAGTACATGAGGACAGAAAACATATCAGTGTATAACAGTACACATGTCTGAATATCTCTGTTAACAGCAGTACCATGCAGCTGAAGCAGCACAGACACAATCACCTACAGTACAGACTATCCCCTGAACAGTCTGTCCCCATATTGCCAAATGATCGACGACTACTATGCAAAAACAGTTTGCTACCTGTAGGGGTACAACACAAAGGTCTGCACTGAAGTAAAAACTACCTGGAATCAATCTACGCATTCAATACAGAAGGCTATACTGGGCATGCCCACACACGTAGAGAAATGAAGGCAATGTCAGACAACAACATACTGAAAGGTCATACTGGGCATGCTCACACACTTAAATAAATGAAGCCCTTGTCTGCAAATAACAGTGGACCATACATATCTGGTATTTGCAGATGTTAGTGTATACACACCTCAGTATGCACCAGTCATGCCTTTCACACACAGTGGATAAGAATACAGACACATATCCAAGGAAATCACACTATAATAAGCCAAAAGTAAGCATACATAGATGTGTGGAAGAGAGTGCCTGTGACAAGGAGCCATTCATTATGAGGCCTGTCTCACCCAGCACACAGTCAAATGGCTACAACCACATGAGGTGTAAATGTTACTCACTACTCACTGTAGATATTAGCCATGGGTATCCGTCAGCATTACAGACTATGTGATGCATTTGCTAGCTGTGCAACATGACTGTACAAGGAAGACATCATATATACTGTATATATATATATATATATATATATATATATATATATATGTGTGTGTGTGTGTGTGTGTGTGTGTATATATATATATATATATATATATATATATATATATATATATAGTCATGTATACACGTACCTGTGGAATATAACCCTACATGTGCCCACATGTGATGTATCAGCCTCTAGATGAATGGGTTATGGCCCATGCACACGCACTGCCCTCCCCTAGCCCTACTATGGCAAGCCTGCTGAGGTTACCCACTTTGAAATACACCTTTGGGAAAAGTGTAGCCCAGTAATCAGTGTGGTGCATACCATAACTGTGTACTGCTGTAGTGTGATAAACTAGTTAGGTAGGAGTTCTAATTGCAGACATGGCAAGTGTGTGTGTGAGTATGTGTGTGTGAGTGAGTGTGTGTGTGTGTGTCTGTGTAAAGAGCAATGCTTTTCAGGCTAGTCACACTCAGTATAATTCAAATGCCTTACTTTAGCAAGGCTGCTGATGTCATTCACTGTGAAATACACCTTTTGGAAAGCTGTAGTCCAGTGATCTCTGTGGTCTGTCCTATAACTACATAATGTTGTAGTGTGATAAACTAGTTAGGTAGGAGTTATAATCCCAGACATAGCAACTGTGTGTGTATGTGTGTGCATTGCTGTCTGTGTAGGGAGCAATGCATTTTAGGCTAGTCACACTCACTACAATTCAAATGCCATACTTTGCCAATCCTGATGATGTCATTCACTGTGAAATACACATTTGGGGAAGGTGTACATCAGTAATCCCTGTGGCATGTCCTATAACAGCTTAATGCTGTAGTGTGGTATAGACCTCTGGTAGGGGTTCTATTCCAACTCATAGCAGTTGTGGATGTTTTTGTGTGTGTATCTATGTCTGTATAGGGAGCAATGCATTTTAGGCTAGTCACAATCACTACAATTCATATGCCTACTTTGGCAATCCTGCTAATGTTATTCACTGTGAAATACACCTTTGGGGAAGAAGTATACCAGTAATCCCTGTGACACGTCCTATAACAGCTTAATGCTGTAGTGTGATATAGACCTCTGGTAGGGGTTCTATTCCCACACATGGCAGTTGTGGAGGTTTCTGTGTGTGTTTCTATGTCTGTGTAGGGAGCAATGCATTTTAGGCTACTCACACTCACTTCAATTCAAATGCCCTACTTTGGCAATCCTGCTGTCATTCACTGTGAAATACACCTTTGGGGAAGGAGTACTCCAGTAATCTCCATGGTGCATCCTATGACTGCGTAGTGCTGTAGTGTAATAAACTAGTTAGGTAGGAGTTCTAACCCGAGACATGACAAGTGTGTGTGTGTGTGTGTGTGTGTGTGTGTGTGTGTGTGTGTGTGTGTGTGTGTGTGTGTGTGTGTGTGTTTGTCATTCGTATCCTGTGTGGCAGTGAATGTGTAACAACTGGACTCAATGTGGAGCGGATTTTGCAAATTTCTTATATGGTGGCCCTAGTATATATCACAATGTCCACCGTACATGGATAACATATGCGAAATAGCCAAGAGGCCGGGGTGCAAATACATACCCCTACATGTGACATCAAGGCCAGGGGATCAAAGTTAGCAACTCTTGTATTACACAGAGAACACTCTCAACCCATGTTTCATACACACACACACTTGCCTAGGCAACAGCCGCTATGTTGGTAGTACCCTACATATTGCCCACTGATAGTAACCATGGTGTGATTGCAGTGGGCTACAGAGTGTAGGGCACCAGTCCAATAGGCACGCACATGCTGACAGTGCACCTTCCCTATGTTCCCCACTGGACACCTGCAACACCTGTGGTGCCATCAAATGTGACCCATAAAGGACATACCATGCCTGAAAAACATGCCCTGTGTGAACAGATGCCACTGACACCAGGGAATACTGGTATCATACTATCAATGTAGGTGCAGGGTCAACCTGCTGTCCATTAATGGTTCCCGCCACATGAGGTCAGGACTGGTACATCTGATGATAACAATCTGTGTACACACCATGGTCCAGACAACCCAGGTACAGTTCCACATGTCACTGTACATGCATGTGACAGGTGTGCACATCCCAGACTCCATCCATGTCATGGACTGAGGAACACATGCATGGCAAGCAATGCACAGCATAGGCCACATGCAATAGTTACCCAGGTGACTGGATGGTGAATACAATACCCACCTGTGTGGGCATATCCAGTACCTACACCCCTGAGCCACACTGCAGACCATTGTCATGGGGCCTGATGCCAAGGTATACCCATCACCTAGCCTTGTATAGCCATCTAGCACAGTCGACCACACACCTGTGAAGCAATGCACCCATGCATGTCAGTACTGGCACCCTGTGTCTGTGTGTGTGTTGTATGATGCCTATGACCAAATTCACACTCACTACAACCCCCATTGGCATACTGAAGCATGCTGTCTGATGTCAGACACCTCCACATCAGGGGTTTTATACCCTGTACTGGTAGGTGTTTGACACAAGCATGCTTAAGGTTTACTCTCCCACCCCTCCTTGACTTATCTTTGCCTCTGTCTGCCTCTCTCACTCCCTCTCTGGTGGATGTGGAGACGTATACCTGCTTTGCTTAGGCAGCTGCATGTGTATTTTAAGTGAAGCTCATGATCAGCTGATGGCCTCTGCACGAATTGCAGCCCTCCCCTAGCTGATTGCATGTGGAACAGCTGTGGTAACAATCCCATAGCCAATTGCATGGAAATACATTCCAATATCTAGGAACATCATGTTGGTGTTGGGCCTTTTCATTCACTGTGAGGAGGAACTCAATCTATTGTTTGGCAAAGAGCATCACAGATGGATTGGGCATTTACCTCTAACAACATATACTGTGGAAACAGGCCAACACACAGGAGGGGGATGTGCCTGACCTCACTACAGACTGTAAGTACTGCTATACTGCATTTGGAGTAATGTTGGTTTAACAGGGTGTGTGTGGATATGGCCGTCCTACATGTTTTAATACCTGTCATGTCAGTGCTATGTTTATGAGGAAACCCCCATCTGTAGGGACATCTGCAGATTGGTGCATTCTGTTTCATGTGTTACCCACAGAGCACCTATCTATGAACTGCAGAAGGTAGTGTAAGGATTGCAGTCTGTAGATGGTGGCAGCCGTGAGACCTACTGACTTCATATCCCTCATAGGACATATGTTTCAAAAAACCCTGTTACAACAGTAAATGTATGAGGTTATCACAGCAACATGTCAATATTCGCCCTGTGTTTGTGGCTCCAGCCACAACTCTGTCAACCTTTGTACATACGTCATGCAGTAAGAGGTGCATGTGTGCTGTACACCATATTTAGTGACATCATATCTGATAACAAGCCAGTGAGATATTAGACTGCTACACGTTATGTATAGTAGGGGCTATATTTGATGACATAACCTGGACATTCTGTGGTTGTTTGTACAGTACTGAGGTCTTTGTACTTATGCTGATTGTCGACAGTGTTTATTGTTAATATGTACCTTGGCCTGTGTACAGACTGCGATAGATGTCATTGTTCTTGGTCCTGTTCTATCAGCTGTTACATGCTGTTCCACTGTATGTTACCCTATCAGCTTACATGTTTGTAGGGCCAAGCACACACATGTCCCATACCACAGAGAGGCATTGGACCACACTGTGTAGCAGCCCGGTAAATGTAGGGTTAGAGAGTGGCACAGATGAGGATGGTGTTGAACAGATAGTTCATATACTGTAATATTATGCTAGCTTACCATATGTGGCTGTGGCTGTGTTCACATTGGTTGTGGTTATGCACTGTCACACAGGTGTCTGTTACTCTGTGCTGCAACATGCCTGTAGAGCCTGCTATATATGCAGGTACATGTGTATTCCTCCATAGGAAATGTAGGCTAGTGTTGATCCAGTCTGCCTGTAGCCTGCACAGTGCTTTGTTACATGCCTAGCAGCTTAGTGTACTTACCCAGGGAGATGTCATGTCCAGATACTTGCCAGATGTACTACTGCTGGGACACCATAACAGTCATGTATATCAGACAAAGTAGTGGGATGCTGTACAGATGTATGTCAATAACTAGTGGGTAGTATGTGGTCATGGCACCTCTGTACTAGTGGTTATTATGTGTCAAGACAGACAAGGGTGTGTGAATGCATAACCTATGGGGGTAAATGTATACCAGTAGTTACATGTTATACCCATCTACATGGCTGTTAACATCCACATTGTCAGGCTTGGTCCATATGTCTTGCACTAAGGGGTTCTGTGTATATCTCTGGACTGTCCAGAGTGTGTCAGACTGTCCTCATATATTGGCCAATATCTCTGCAGTAGTCCACAGGCACATTACTGTGCTAGTAGTGGCACTGTACTAAGATGTCCTTAGGATGTCTGTCAGTAGCCAATGTTAAAAGCAGATGTCACCTACCACACACACCATGTCTGTGAAGACAATCCCTATTATAGTAGCAATAGTCTACAAATATACCTGCAATACATACCTGCCACCCCCTTGCACTATGAAGTTGTGACTATAGGTGCTGAGGTAGGACTCCACTCCATGTTCAGGACATGTGGTGAACATATATCTATATATAATTATCTAGATCTCTACATAGATATCTACACAAATACATATTGACATACATAGATTGATAGGTATATGTGCATAGATATACATATAAACACTCAGATATATACATATACAGAGCAAACTATGTCTACACATATACAGATAGAGATACATATGCACATATATGTATGGATATCTACATATATATTGACATTAGTAGGTATATAAGAATAGATATGGATACGCATATAGTTATAGATATCTACATATATACCAACATAACGAGGCATATCTGTACACATAGGATGTGCATACATATATTGATATATATGCATATATCTATATATACATATACATATATTTATATATATACATATATCTACATATGTATATATATATATATATATATATATATATATATATATATATATATATATATATATATATATATATATATGTGTGTGTGTGTGTGTGTGCGTGTGTGTACATATGAACATACAATGAGATGTACACATGGCCATATATATGTTGCACTATACAGATGTGTATACAGACATATGTATTGGTATACATGTGTATGTACATGTAGACATATACAGACCTATTATATGTATATAACCATATTCCTGTCATGTGTAAACCTCACGGTTGTGTATTCCCTCCCAGATGTATCTCACCATATGTATCTGCTATGTGTACATTATGATAAAACAAAGTATGTGATGCAGCAGTCATATTAATTACAAGGACTACACAATTTAGGAAGTAAAGGCAATTATTCAATACTACACAATATGTGTATTGACAGCTATATTGGTAAAATAATAGCTGTTTTCTCAGTGGTTATGGTGTAGTGGTTAAGTGTTGTGACTGTAGTATACAGGGTCCTGGGTTCAACACCTGCAAGGGCTGTTCATTTTGTTGCTGGGCAGAACAAGGGCTGTTGGATACAGAGTGGTTAAAGCAGTTTTGAGCAGCTTTAAGCACATTTGCATGAGTTTGCGTGAAGCTAAGCCGTGATAAGCTATGGGTAAATGTAAGGGTGCTTACACAGTGTAGGCTTCGCTTACCAGTGTGCAAATCAGCTCAGCTGTTATATTGCAGCAATGCTGATACTTGCTAAGCATAGCTTAGCCCTGGTAACCAGGTCACACCACCCAGTCTGATAACATAACAGGGTACTGACATCTGTAATAAATGTATGTAATGCCATGTACAATACATGTGCCTATGTGCTTTCATTACAGTAGTAAGGGGTGTGAGTGTCATGTGTGGGACACAGATGTATATGAGGCCTGAACAGCACTGTTATCCATGCAAATGTGTTACATACAGGGGTATTAGGCCAGGGTATGTGCTGCCACACTGGCATGTAGTTTATCATGGCAGTACTACTGTTGACAGTGCTTACCCAGGCAAGAGCAGAGAGCTAAATGTAGTACCGACAACAGGCACACCTGCAGGCATAGCTGGACACTGAGGCCTCCCTGTTGTATCCCTGGTGTGTGAGCTGTGTCACAGAATATACCCCTTACTCGGTAATGATCTGACATGTGGAATGTACCTGTTGACCTCCGTCTGTAAAGCACATGTTAGTGAGGGCTTCTGACATGTAGTTATGGCATACATATTTTTGTCAAATGTCTATCTGTGAACACATTCATCCTACTGCATAGTTACTTGCCAAGCTGATGACTGTCAGTCCCTGTACAGATGTGCAGATGGCAGGTATCCAGCTGGGATATGTACACACAACCTAAGCTTGAGTGATACTGACAGGTCTGCCCAGCTGTGTAAGAACTGGCACATATAGGAGATGTCACCCTGTATGCACTACATGCCACAGGTACCTCCACTACACTACCACAGTCAACAGAACATTCTTGTATACAGGTCTCCATCACAGTCACTAACCATGTGTTGTAATGCATGTTGCATACATGTCAACTTGATCACCTCAGTGGCTATGTGCAGGATGCACCTGGAGGATTGGCTGACGCATGTCATTCTCACCCTGAGGGTCACCACAATAGTGTCTTTTGATATATTGCCTGCTGCCACCTGGCAGGTGGTTGGATACGACTGTGTACACAACCCCTACACAACCCATCTCTCCTTGGACAATAGCTAGGTACACTGCTATGACCACCTGCAGCAAAGACCCCTGTACTGACACATGTGTACGTGTGCATGACTGAGTATAGCAGTGTCTGTGTGTTAGCACACCTGTACTTGAGAATTCCATGAGGGCATTCACAATCAATGCAACACCCATTGCCATAGTCAGTTGTGGCTGCTGCTGTATGGGACAATACATGCACCCTGTTAAGCTTCTCCTCATACTAGCTACACAAGCCTTGCAATGCCAGCACAACAGTGATTTATAAATGGGTTGATAGGCATGGGATACCCATTGTGTTCTGGCATGTGTGTGTGTAGTTGTGCATGTCCTTATATCTGTAGGTTACACAATTCTGAGGCCACATACTCCTATTACACTACCCATTGCCACACAGTAGTACAGATAGTGTTATTGCTGCCCATAGGTGAGGCATGACAATGCAACACCCTACTATGCATGTGGCATGTGCATTAGATGCATATCCCTGTAAAACAACTGTTGGGGTATACTATGGGTTGTATTGCGTTTGCGGTCAATGTGTGATGGTGGGTATGGCAGAGTGTTATCATGAGTTTCAGGGAGTACAATATCTACTGAGGGATGTGGGTGCTGTTTACACTGTCATTACACCAAAGTACACCCAGTATATGTCCCATGTACCACGTTATGGGTACCACTATCACCATCAACCATACAGCTAACTGATACCACAGTCCAGTCCAGTTATGCATGTGCTGTTTGCAGCCTACCTGTAACACATTGGACACACAGTCAAGTTAGTTAGCAGCGATAGGCCCTTGTATCTCAGATGTGTGTCTGCCTGTTATGTGTCTGTTAATGTGTATATGAAGGTATGTCACACTACTTATTGCCCATATACACCCATTACATTCCACATTAGCATACTGTACATGTCTGGGGATATTCTGCATGTAACATGTAACCTGGGACACACCTCACCCTAAACGCTGTTTGGTGTGTGCAATGTAAGCCACACACTTCAGTATCACTAAATAGCTAGGTAGGGGTCTAGTCCCAGTGTTGCCAAGTAACAGTGTGCATGTATGTGGATGGTTCTACATCAGGTTGCGGGGTATACACACCTCAGTGGGTCACCTGTCCATGTGGCACAGGTAATAACCGTTTTAGTAACCTGTGACATGTGTTCAACTGTACCCCAGATATGTCACAGTCATGGTGTCACCACAGTGCCATACCCCATTGTGGAATGTGACTGTAGACAATCCTCATGCTGACACATGTACACCTACAACACAAATGGATAACATTATGTAGACCACAGCCAACCAGTGTTGCTAACAGCTATAATGCATCATTGCTGGATGGCTACACTACCTGCCATATATGCATTACACTTTACTCCTTACAACATGATGCAGTGCAGTACTGTTGTATATTGCAGTACAGTCACCATGTGCATCAGAACCATATTAGCCTGTCCCTGCATTGATGGTATGGATGACAAGGATGTGGCACAGGTATCCTCATAAGCACAGGACATCCTTGTGCTGACACATGTACACCTACAACACAAATGGATAAAGTGTTACTAACGGCTATAATGCATCATTGCTGGATGGCTACACTACCTGCCATATATGTATTACATTTTACTCCTTACATGTTGCACTGCAGTACTGTGGTACACTATAGTACAGTCACTGTGTGCATAAGAACCATATTAGCCTGTCCCTGCATTGATGGTATGGATGACAGGGATGTGGCACAGGTATGATCATACCCACAGGGTGTGATGTTGGTTTGCCAGAGGCCAAGGGTGGGCCATACATTTGACACCATGTGTGTGGGTGAGTGGTGTACTGCAGTGAGCTGGGCATGGTGCTGTGGTGTGTGTAGGTATGAGGTTGCCCTAGGTGTGTTTGTATTGTGAGTGGGTATGCATGCACACAGTTCTGCCATGTGGCTGCCCTACACAGGTGTCTATGGACAGCTGCAGACCATACCTGGCAGGGTGTGCAGTTCACTGCCTCTGGCCATGGACACCTGGACTGTGCCTGCCAAGGGTTCCATGGGCACATCCAGGTACAGGCCTCAATGTGCTACTCTCACCTGCTGATGACAAATGTCTGCTGGTACCAGGCCCCTCCTGGGACTGGCCAGAACCACATGCACGTGGTCTGTTGTGGTATGGTGTGGACAGTACCACCCCGCTCTGCCAGGGCTGGTACTGCCACTACGGGAGCCCCTTGGTATCCTAGCATGTCCATGTTCATGGCCAGCTGTTGCTGGCCCACATCCACGCAGCCATTGCCGCATCCCCATCACACATTGAAGCACAGACACACCATGGCCATTGAGGGCCATCATCTCACCATGCCTTCTATCCATGAGCTTGGTATAAGCAAGGATGGCACCAGAGAGTTCACAGATATTATCGCTTACAGATGTGAAAGCAGCCCTCTGCAGCCTCAGGCCCTGTCTAGTGTAACATCCCATACGTGCCTGCAGCGCCATGACAGCCTGAAACATGCACCTGCTGGTACCAGGTATGTCACCTCTGCCAGGAGCATGATGTCCATTGGCCCTACCACGAGCACCTTGGGACATCCACCTATGAGGTGCCCTGTCGGGCATCTGGCTATGCCTGCTGCAACCAAACACAGTAGGCATGGTTACTACACTTTCCTGTGCACTGCCACCAAACCCCAGCTGTCCCTCCACTATGGCCACTGGTGATGGGGTATGTATAGGCACTGAAACTGCGTACAGGGTTGGGGTGGCTAAAAGGGGGATGTCAAATGTTGGCACAGTGTTGGCCCCTGACAACCCCACCTGTGCCTCAACAGTACTATCATCATCACCATCAGACTGCATGCAAGAGGGACCTTGACCCACCTCGCCACCTGTGGGGGAAAACAGTAAATGCACTTTAAAACTTGTACAACATTGCCTAACAGTAAACACACACACACACACACACACACACACACACACACACACACACACACACACACACACGCACACACACACACACACACACACACACACACACACACACACACACACGCACACACACACACACACACACACACACACAGACACACACACACCTCTGTAATACTTACCTATCCATGGCTTTACAGACAGTCCCACGTATATGTCCATGAGGTACCCCATCCTGCACCACACTTGTTAACATACACACATTGATACCACTCATTAACACATCAGTCATCTACATGCCTACACAAGCGGTCACAGCAAAAGAACTGTTACTATATTACCTGCTAGACCAGTGTATAGTGGTTTTACATGGCCTCATTGCTGTCATTCTGTATGCACCCTTTGTATGTCTGGACATCATGAGCATGGCCTCTATATGTGTGTGGGCTACTATGTACTATCAATAATATCATGCACTGGTGTGGCATGTGTATGTGAAGCTCAGTACATGCCAGATATGCTGCTCATTCAGCCTATCATGTGACAACTGCACTATTTGGATACAATCCCTGGTGTTGACTTGTACTTCCCCAATGCATCTGTAGTGCTGCATATGTGGGTTATAGGTGACCTCTCTGCTGAATGCGATATTAAGGGTGTAGCTGGTGTCTACCTTCCCTCTCGATGCCTGTTCCATGCTACAGACCATATTATACTGTCAGCTGTCCTGTGATTTCACACATGACAGGTATTCCTGGTGTGTAACGTGGCAGTCCATGTCCATGTGATGCATTGTCTCAAAGGGAGGTACTGCTGTATGAACACCCCTAATCACACATGTGCATACATTGCCAAATACACAAACACACACACATGCACACATGCATCCTATATGCATCAACCTCCCTCCACTTCACCAGAGTAACCCTACAGACAAACTAACCACGAGGACACACAAACACACACACACACACACACACACACACACACACACACACACACACACACACACACACACACACACACACGAGGTTGCACAGTGATAGTACACACAGTCCTCCTATTACCCATCTCTCAACATGCAGAACATATGGTACACAACAGCATACAGTGCAGCTATAGTCAATCCATGCTAGCAATAGTATACATGTGTGTGATGCAGGTGCTGTGTCACTAGGTGTTGCCCCTTCTCCTGGATAGCACTGCACCCTTGTACACAGTATTGCTATGCACTTGTTCTGCACCCTGCCATGTACTGTACACCACACCTCACAGGTGTACAACCCATTGCAGAATGTGTAGTACTGTGTCAGTTATGTCAGCTTTAATGCTCAAAGCCCCTATGTTTTTCAGCAACACATACCTGGAATGATATGTGGACAGATATAATTTGTGAATGCCTGATGTCTGATTTATGGTGGACCATGTATAACCAATCCAATACTCTTACACTAACAACCATCAGAGCATACCATGGCTATGGGGAGTGTACACACCCTTCTTGATACAACACACCCATTCTTGATCTGCATTTGGACCACATCACTGCATGTCTTAACAGTACATGAGTCCGATATGTGACAGATGTCCTGTATGTTCACATGCAGTGTCTACAGAATGTGTTAGGTGTGTGATTGCTGACCGCAATGCATACACTCCGTGTGGGCATATGTGTGCTATGATGGTTTGTCGCACCTCATGTTGTGTGTACTGCAACAGTCACTACTCTTGGCAGGAGTATACCAGCGTGGGCCATCAGCACTTGCCAGTGTATGTTCAGGCTGCCCTACACATGTCCCCCTAATCTGCATGATTGCAAGGTCTACTCATGTGCACATCCCTTGGTGTTCACACATTGCCATCACTATTGCTGTGGGGGTAGGTTTACGTCTACCACAGGTTCTGAACCTGACTATGTACAGATACAGCCATTCTTAGCATCCTTAGGATCCCTTCTGCAGTGCACTCGTGAGTCATGCTGACACCCCCCTCCTTCAGCCTTTTTTGCAGATGCATGACAAGTAAGCCCTACACATTTGTATATCTTTGCAGTGTTCCATACACTGAACATCACATGTTACAGCCTAGTCCCAGCTGATAATGTGGACTACTGTAATGCCTTATGCCATAGTGTACCTCTGCAGCAGTTGCCATTGTCCTACAGGTATATGCACTGGTGTTGCACTGTATATGGGTGTTGATCCATACATGTCCCTACTGTAGGCCATGTCTCTCACCATTATGTTACTCCCTGTGGACACATTCCATAATGACAGGATGTTAGTTATCATGCAGGTGTCTGACATACCCTTCCAATACCCCATCATGGTCAGCCCTGTGATGCCGTGCATTTCACAGCAACAATACATGCACATGTACAGCATGCCTTCTGGGTAGGTATGTTAGATGTGTGCATGGAATATACCATCTCCATTACATGCCCGGTGTGTTGGCAAGCATCTACATAAACCATACTCACCAGCTACATGCTGCTGCCTTGGTGGTATCCCAGAGGGACCTATATAAGAGGGTGAGAGATGCAATGTCAGTGTCCACACCTGTGGCAGTGCTACAGGGTGGGTGCAGTATTACAATACGTTAATGGTACATTTCCACGATGCTACCACATATCGACATCTGTTTATCACTACTATACAGCAACACAATATATCTATGACATGTCAGATATGCATGATCTACCTGTACTGATGTGGATGTATATGTAACAGTGGTCTACTGATGTGCCCTATGGCCTTACCTGCAGCATGCTCCTCGGCCAGTGTGTAAGTGGCACCCACCCCCACAAAGGTGTCCAGCAGTTGGTGGCTGGCCAGAAGGGCTGGAGCCATGATGCTGGCCAGGAACTTCTCCACATGTGTCAGGGTAGATGGATGGCATGCCCCTCCCCCTGTGGAGAGGTGATCCCCTGGACTGCAGTAGCACACTGGCGGGCATTGCAAAGCAGATCAAAAGAATGATGCCGGACCTGCTCATAACTGCGGTTGTGCAGTCTGATATCATTGATCCTGTGGACTTGGTCGTTCCACAGGGCGGTCCACTCCTGCTGCTCATGGGCAGCCCAGCCAAACATGACAGGGTAGTGCTGGATTAAAGATGTGAGCAGTACATCATTTTCAGCAGCGGAATAAGATGGTAGCCATGCATGTGACATCTTGGCTGAAAGACATAAAGATGAAAACAGGTCTGTGCAACTCATACAGCAAGGATACCACAGTTCTTAATACACATTTCTATCACCCCCCACCATATCAGTGACAACAAACTGTACACACAACTCATAAGGTATGGCTACAGCTTACCTACCAGTGGAACAGATATTGTATTGTACCACACTTTCTCCTATGTGTTTGTAGCCATGTTCCCTGAATGGACACTGTCATTGCTGGCCTGTTACAGACTATTCACCTGTATGTCATTGTCAGGGCCACTATGGTTCCATATATGCCTGTGGTATGGCTGCTTTGTGATTGCTGCACATCTGACATTCTGTGTTATTGGGGATAACTATACATGCTGCTGGACATATTCTGGGATTGTGAAAACTATTATTACCAACATATGTTCTATAACAGTGACACAATAGCATGTATATGTAGTATTGCCCAGCAGAACGACCTCTCTAAACCCATCTGCCCATGTTACTCGACCACATCACATGTGTGTCCCACCCTCTGACCTCCTCATGTACTGGTCCAACAATACCATTAGGGGATGTTGTCCCCCCCTGGGGGCACACACAGACAGGTTTCTGTCCCCTGAGGTGAGGTGAGGTCCAAGGTCTATTCCATAACAGGCTCCACAGACACATGTGGGATGTGCTACATCACTCTGAGGCACCCAATACACATTCACAGGGCCAACATGCTCCTCCTGCTCAGCCTCCAGGCCAGGAACTTTCAGAACATGGACTGCTGTTGTGAGTAGTAGTGGGTGGGAGGCTTGTTCCCATTGTGTCCATATTGTGGCCCATGGAGCATCCACCTTCCAGACCACACACACCATACATGGTGTTTACCCACCACTTGTCACATACTACCCCTGTAGACTGTCCTTTATATCTACCAACCCTGACCACCTCCACAACTGTACCTGCCATACTTTCACATATTACCATTCCATACTTCACAGACGAGGGCTATGTGGTCCCAACAAGGGGTTCACATGTGACATTCCCATTCATGTTGCACACACTGCCAGCTGTAGATATCAGTGCGTATTGCTATGTGTGCTGTTTCCTCACACATAGCATGCAGCACTGCAGTAGTCATATAGGGGACATGTATTTGCATACATATATGTTTGTGTGTGTGTTTGTATATATGTTGTGTAGATATATGTGATGTATATATGTGCTCATATATATGTCTAAACATGGGTATCTGTATATTTGTGGACAGACATATATATATATATATATATATATATGTATATATATATATATATATATATATATATATATATATATTTATATATTTATATATATTATATATGTGTTCATATGTACACATATGCATACCTATATCTGGGGTACATTCAGACATCAGGTCCACAATCACATAACACCTTCCTGCACAGCTGCACTGTTCTGCCTTGCTACAGCACAGACAGGTGCCACATATGGACTCAGCCTGACATTAGGGGGATATATGTAGGACCAGATTGCAGGTAACCCTATTACACACCTATGGCATTCCTGCATGTCACATTACATATTAACTTGAGTATCCTGCAAGGGGTGGGCTGTGTATCCAGTGTGTCCATCATAATGGCATCACTTCCAACACCAGCTATTGGCCACGTAATATACATACTTCCCATTATACAACACACACTATGATGGCTTACATCTTGTCAATCAGTACTGATCTACACAGTTGATGGCTATGGCCCAATACCCACAGGTACAGACACTATTGTCCATAGCAGTTGTTCAGCTGAACATCATTACAAGAACACCTGATGCCATATATAAATCATTTCACATCATCTTTCCCATTATTATGGACCAAGTACTACATTCAATTACATGCATATATACTTCACATACCTGTTGTGGGAATAATGTCTTTTCTGGATAGTTTGCTGGTTGTGATTATATTCTTTTTTTTTTTTTTTTTTTTTTTTTGCTGTGGCTTTGGCTTTGCCTTTCTCTCTCTCTCTCTCTCTCTCTCTCTCTCTCTCTCTCTCTCTCTATCTTGGTCTCTCTCCAGTAAATGGATTGTGCTGGTTTGAATAGATTAAAGCATGGATTTTGTAGGTGATGCACATGATCTGGTGATGGCCTCTGCACCAATCAGTGTCCTCAACTTGCTACCTGCATGCAGCTTGCTGTGTAGCACTTCCAATTACCACTGTCATGGCAACCACCTACTATAAATCCCTACATCATGTGTGCGTGGTTCCTTTACCTTTCCTGTATTATGGACATGCTTCTTTTGTGTGAGCATCAGTTTTACAGACAGCAGGTAGCAATAACTCTTACAGGAGAACCTGCACACTCAGGCCAGATACATATTTGTAGGAGGTTCCAGAACTACAGACAGATTGTGAGTAGAGTTGTTATATGCATTGTATAGCACCGGTGTTACGGGGTTTGTGTGTACATGCTAGTTTAACTTGGAATGCAGTCTGTCTGCATAGCTCTCAAATGTGGGCCTATCCTCTTGATGGCCAGAAGTGTGCCTATTATGCTGTGTCTTTCCACCACACAGGTATTATCTCAGATATATCACTGGCAGTGTGTGTGCTGAGTGCTATCAGTACATGGCCACATCCATTTCTGTTTCTAACTTCATATTTCTGACTAAGGGTATGTTGCAGACTATCCTGTAACACCAGTGACTTGCTTGGTGTATGACAACAGTTTTACACATATGGGCCTGTGTTCCAGCCTCTGTCCTCTACCTACATACCAGGCTTTGCACATATGATATGCTGTAAGGGGTTGTTCTGTAGTGGGCTGTGAATATGTCATGCTGCCATTCCTGCCATCAGTCCACTGCTGTTGTATCCCCAACACATACGTTATATATATACTTTACATATGCAAACCTTTCCAGACTACTGCATTAGTATAACTGTTTCACAGTTGCATTACTCTGTTTATATAGATGTCAGTGTCTAAACAGCTATATGACATGGCCTATACAACTGTAATAGTACACAAATAAAGCTTTCCTATGTATGCAAACCTGTGTGCGGTGTTGCATCCTTTGACCTCTTTGTGGGTATATGCTGATGCAGTATCCAGTTGTTAAGGTCGTAATTATAGGCATAGTGGCTGTTCCATATTGTGTGCACCTTCTACATATGTATCTTCCTATACATATCTCTGCATGTGTATGTGTAGTTTTATATATATATATATATATATATATATATATATATATATATATATATATGTTTCTGCATATATGTGTCTGTGTATATGTTGATTGCTTCCACATTGTACATTCCCTACGGGAGCCAGACTGTATGGCATGATATGCTACTGATACCAGCCTGATATCATACAGGTGGGATGGAGTACCATTAACATCTTGTGCCCATGTCATGTCAGGTCCTGGTTATGGGATCTGTAACGGTTGTGTATTGCAGTGCAGATGTGTTTAGCTGTGGGGGAGGATATCTATTCGTATAGAATGTATGTTGTTTGGGGCCTCTCAACCCCATTAACGGTGCATGTGGACATATATGTTTTATATTCCTATTTTTATCTACAGATGTATGTCCTTATATACCTATATATATATATATATATATATATATATATATATATATATATATATATATATATATATATATATATATATATATATATTTATATATATATATATATATATATGCTTACATATATATAACTTGCTGTATATATATATATATATATATATATATATATATATATATATATATATATATATATATATATACACATATAGATATAGACATATATATCTACAGATGTATGCATATGCATGTGTATATATATATATATATATATGTATATATATACATATATAGATATGTTATATCTATTTAGATATTAATTTATATACACACACACATGAATCTACATGTTGAAATACATTCCCTGTACTGTTGAATGACTGGGCTGGATGATATGTTTGTGAAATCATAAGTGTTATGTATATCTGACATGGCTTAGTGGTAAATCACTTTGGTTATGGGGTGCAGGGTCCTAGGTTTGAGCCTTGCAGAGGCTGTTTATTTTGTTGCTGGGCAGAATAAGGGCCATTGGATACAGAGTGATTAAGGAACTTTTAAGCAGCTGTAAGCGGTTTTGCGTGGGTTTGCGTGGAGGTAAGCACTGCTAACTTCTGGTTTCAGGTTCTTATACTCAGTTAGCTTTTCAGTTGCTTAACCTGTATTGGCATTGCTTATCCCTGCACAAACAGACTTAAACCCGCTTACTGCTGCTTAAAAGTGTTTACTCCCACTTACCCCACGCTAATTTCTTTAAATGAAAAGAAAAAAGGTTTGATAGGCATGTGGTGAAAAAGGGTCACAAAGAGGGAAAGACAGTAGGGGAAATAGCTAGGGATGTGCAGGAAGGGTATAGGGAAGGTCCATAACTGCTCATTTCTTCTACAGCAACAGCTGTGCATATACACTGAATTTGGAGGAAGATTTGGATTCTCAAACGCCTGACAGAGGGGTGAGGACAACAATAATATGTTTTGATGCCAATTAGACCAGATTACTTGTGTCCAGTGGACACGTGTGCAAAATGGACAGCTATGTATTGGGCGAGATTTTTTTTGGAAACAGATTGGCTTTTTTTTCACATGAGAGTGAGATGTTGAGGAGGGATAGTAGGTATATTTGGGGAGGTAAGTTGGGTAGGTTAACAGACAAGACAAACAACATGCATACAGGGGTGGTAATTGACACATGTGAGGGCTAGACACCTTAATGGGGATGGGGTGTTGGGACATCGGAAGCCCATGAGCCCCCTAGTGGAAACAGTGGGACTGAGTTCCCCACCCATGGGCAGTCACCATTGCACCTTCACAGCCCCGAAGATGGCTGTGCTGTGGGCTGAGTCACAGAACCAGGCCAACCCTCTAGTTGTAACACACTGCCCTCGAGCTGGTGTACCAGATCTCTGACCTGCCTGCAGAGCTCTCTACGCACCACGACCCGGACCTGTTGATGGGTGACAGGTTCATGTCAGTGCCCACTCACTGAGGTGGTTCCACCCAAAGGTGGTGCAGGACCAATGGACAAACAGGTCAAGGGTTGGGCCCCAGACATGCTGGTGCATGGTACCATGGCCAGCTGAGGTGGGACAGGTGGGTCCACTGGGACCAGCCTTCCTAAAACTGCTATAGTATTTAAATTTTGTCAACATATGTGGGTTAGTAATAGTCAACACATTTCAAGGTTAGGTATAACAGCATGCATAGATATTCCCATTAACTCAGACACCAGATATAGAATGGTTGCATAGCAAACGGAACACATGCGTATATGGGACCACAGTGGTATTGACGACAGCATGCAGGTACATTGATGGCACCATGCCACCAGTGTTAGAATATTTCAATGTAGCACATGCATGGGAACAGATTTAAATATTTATCACCCAATAGGACATACTCAGAACATTGAAGTCATTACATACCAGTTGAGTTGGGTATGTAATTTATTGTTGGAGATATGGTGGGGGGAGAGAAAGATCTCAATTAACAACTAGTATTTTCCTGTAGTCCACATTACTTTCCTAGTCAGTGCTGTCATCTGTACTTTACAAGTATTAGTACACTACCCTATAGCCTTAGTTTGGACAGTGATATGGCTTACGTCATCATTATATATGAACTGGTTTTAACTGCAGTATACACCTCTTCCCTGGTATACCTGTGGAGGAAATGTTTGTTAACATTAACTGTTTCTACACATACTCCCAGATTCCGGGTTGATGTTGCGCATGTAGCTGTCCATCTCTTTCTGCGCAGACTCTGGCCATGTCTTGACCAGATGCAGGTGTACTGGGACATATCTAGACTACTGCACTCTTCCACCTTTAGTGATTTACCACACACATATACATGCTTTCCTACACAGTTATATTATGTAGCACAGTGTGGGTGACAGTGATCAGTGATACTGTATTATTCAGAGCAACTGCAACACTCACAATTCCATACAATACCAGAGTAAACAGTACCAGTACAGGGTATCAATGTTTTAATTTCTCAGCACGGTGTTCGTATCCGACATACCTGTGGGAGCAATGTTTGTTAACACTACCTGAATGTTGCAACACAAAGTTTCAGATTACACATCAGTATTATGCACATACATCTCACTCTGTTACTGTACACACTCTGGTCACAGCTTGACAAAATTGGGGTGTACATAGGACATACTTGGCTTAGTATTCTCATAAGAGTTTCGGGAGTTGCTAGAGTGACAGGTTTGTTCTCATAGATGCGTGACAATCAGTTTTATTCCCTATTTGCTGCCTAAACATCTGGGATCATCCCACAGACTTCCCAGGGGGACAGGGTGATAGGCAGCAGATATGGGCCCATATACTGGACATTCTGGTCTTATCTGTACAGTTGTGGGGTATGATTCTGTATGTAGCCTACTTCCACTCCCAGGATTTAGACCATGGCTGTGTCTGCTACAACTTAAACACTGTCCATCAGAGTTGTGTGTGCTATATAGATATTGCTGTATATCTCCGATCTGCTTTCTGTCTTATAATTCACCTGTGGTTTTGCATTCTGACCTTGTATTACGACACTCTCATACAAGATTTCCCAGACAGTTATATCTTGTAGGAAAGTGTGGGTGACAGTGATGAGTAATACTTTATTATTCAGAGCAACTGCATCAGTCACAATGCCATGCAATACCAAAGTAAAGGGTACAAGTACAGGGTATCATTCTTATATTTCTGGGCACAGTGTTGGTATCTGACAGACCTACAGCAGAAAAGTTTGTTAGCACTACCTGAATGTTGCCAGACACAGTACCAGATTCCACATTACTATTATGCACATACATCTCACTCTGTTACTGTACACACTCTGGCTACAGCTTGACAACATGGGGGTATAAATGGGACATACATGGCTTCTTACTCTCATAAGGTTTTGGGTAGTTGCTAGGGTGACAGCTTTGTTCTCATAGATGTGTGTCAATCAGTTGTATTCCCTGTGTGCTGCCTATACATCTGGGATCATCCCAGTGATTTCCCAGGGGGACAGGTTGACAGGGAACAGATATGGGCCACTTTACTAGACATTCTGGACATACTGCTACAGTTGTGGGGTATGATTCTGTATCCAGACTACTACCACTGCCAGGATGCAAACCATGGTTGTGTGTGCTAAAAATACAACAGTTCACATCTCAGTTGTCTGTACTATTTGAGTTTTGTTTTCTGCCTTTTCCCTGTTTTCTGTCTATGTGTCTCTCAGTTGTACTAAATGGACTCTGGGGATTACACCAGTCATATACAGACATTCCTACACATTCTATTTATGGTGCACAGTGTGTGTAACAGTGCTTAATACAACAGTACTATTACGTGATTGCAAATCTACATTACCATATGATACCAGAGTATATATTTGCAGTTCAGCAGTTAGACCTTTATTGTCAGGCTATTATGCTTTTATTTACATACAAACTATATGAGACTTTTCCTGCCATATTCTCCAGTGTATGCAGTACTTGCCTTAATACAGGATTTATAAAGGCAATTAATTTACTAATACTTTTAGATTTAATTCCTATGTCAGTACATGCAAGAGTATTACTGACTTGCCTCACATCGCAACCTCTCCAGGTGACTTCCATGGGCATCCTAGTTTGCAGCCCACTCACTTGCATCTGTGTAGGACATAAGATGAATATTTAGCCATACCTATCCATGATATACATGAGCTGGCAATTATTACACACATAGTGGATTGATACTTACACGCAGCTGGGACAACTCCTGCCATTCTAGCCTCTTGGATCCACTGCTCCAAGATGTCCCCCTTATGCCGCTTCAGGTCACCATAGTGATGCCTGACCTGTTCACCAGTTTGGGGTATGCCAGTGGCACTGGTGAGGTCACGGGAGAGATGGTCTCAGGCTTCCACCTTATATTGGGAACCCTGGTACTGGCCCTGCAGTAGTCTCTGATCATGGTCTTTGATAAGGAGTCCTGCCATGAATTTGGACTCCTGGATGCACCAGCTCTGTACCTGGAAGTGCACACTTCCTCCCCTTACTGCCATTGTGCCTGCAATGGGAAGCTACAACCAGTAATGAGATGTAGCCTCGCCTGTTGGGTTTAAGTAGGGCTGATTTCCTACATTTTTCCATGATTGGCCAATTTTGAAAAGGCTAGGCTATGGGCAAACCTGCTTACCTATGGTTGGCATTGTTTAAAGGGGTATAAAATTGGGCACATTGAGTTAGCTGGCCTACACATTGCTTACACCTCCAAAGCTGGCCTGTGCAATGCTTAGCATTGCTTATATTAGACTTCACATTATATTTTCTTTTTGGCATTCATTTATTATTCATTACATCTTATATATATGCCTTATATCCATGATTCATGTGTACGTACACTGCATGGGGTCCTTGTGTTTCATTGGGGACTTCAACACTCTATTACAATTATACCTCACTTTTGGGCTTACTGCTGTACTCCAGTTCAATTATTTATGTTATGTAGTGGGTTATAGAACATACGATTGTATACTGATTTCTTTCACAGGTTCAGTTTGAGTTTACTATAGTGAGGACTTGTTTGGTGATACCTCATTCTTCTGTACTGTTGCGATGGCTTGGTGGTTAACTACTGTGACTATATTGTATAAGGTCCTGGGTTCAGGACCTGCACGGCTGTTTATTTTCTTGATAGGCAGAACAAGGGCTGTTGAATAGAGAGTGATTAAGTCACTTTTGAGCAGTTGTAAGTGGGTCTGTGCAGGTATGCGTGAGGGTAAGCAATGCTAACCTCCGGTTGAATATGCTTACAGAGAGTTAGCCACAAAATTGCTTAACCTGTGTGCACATTGCTTACCCCTGTGCAAATCGGCTTAAACCCACTTACAAGTGCTTAAATATGCTTACTACTGCTTATTGGTACTTATACTTGCTTACTAGTGCTTACTCCTGCTTACAATTGGACTGATTTAGACAGCAATATCTAATGGTTGTTGGGAAGGTGGGGGATTTGGTAGCTGTATGGAGTTGTCATTCATTACACATTTTACCTTCCATTTGTATCCATGATTCCTGTGTACATATACTGTATGGGCACATGTGCTTATCTGGGGACTTTGCAACATCATGACACTGACACCTCACATGTGCATTTAATGCAGTACTCCAGTTCACAAATATATGTTATTTAGTGGGTTATGCAACTAAAATATTGGTCATAACGTGATTTGCCATGGAAAATGGGATGTGCTACAGTGGGACACGAACCGGAAATGCCTGCCTGTAAGGCAAATACTCTGCCCACTACACTATTGCTGTACTGCTTAATTTGCATATATCTTCCTTGTTATCCTCTTCAGCCATTTAAGCTGCATTAACCGTAGCTAAGTGATGGGCACCCCTGCGCACATACGGTTAGCTTTAATTGGATTCTTAAAAAAAAAAAAAGGTTTGTTCATTTTATTTGTATTTACTATTGCTGTTGTACACATGGGTGATTGTTGCTGAGGATATGCAGACACCTATGAGCAGTCTTGCTCATTTATTTGGCCTTTCTGCTGTTCTTCATTGCGGGGGCATGCATATTCTGAGACCTCTGCTCTCAGAAACACCCCCTGCACTTTTACACACTCTGTGTATGATTGGGACCTCAGACAGCACGCTTTCATTAATATGCATGACACACTGCCGTCCTGCTCCTAAATGGCTGCATCTGTGCAGGACTAAGCTAGTCCTGCACAGAAGATTAGTAAATCTGGGGATGTATATTTAAAGATGGGTGCACTGAATTTGTTCACTTCAGTAAATCTCTGATTCAGAGAACCACAGCTTGTACAATGAGATGAAACAAAAAAAAATGGTGGATGGCAAAAGTTATTTCACTGTATAACTAAAATAACAAGCATTTCTGATTCTATGGAATGACACTTCTGATTTAGTCCTTCAATCTCATCCTTTGCACATATGTGTCATGGCAGGTTTTGTACAGCTTTGGTAGCATTACTTCTGTTGCATGCTCTGGACACAGAATAAGCACATACACTTACCTTTACAGGAGGTAATTATACAAGTAACACTACATGTAGATTTGTTTATAGAGCTGCAGTCTCTGTCAGGCATAAAATTAAATGCTTTATAAAAAGCTACAATTATGGTAAGTATGAACCATGTGCAACTGCATCATTAAAAATGTGCTTGTACTACAAATGCTTCCTGGTAACCTAATTCTGGTCTGGTCCATTTCAGAAATCAACATGAAACCAGTAAAATACTTTTTTTGTCTTTAATAGCTGACTTATCAGAGTTCCAAGTCTGCATACTCAATGTGCAGATCCCAGTTTTGACTTTGCTTTGTTAACTCTACATTGGGTAGGTAGGTTGCTTTGGTATCTGCATGCATAAGTAAGGCACCAATCCCCAATTCTGCAGTCTCAGATCAAAGGCTTAATGGCTAATATTGTTACAGATCAAGAGGAAAAATACTCAAAAAACACATGAACATAATCTCCTAAATACCTTAAGGATATTTTACTTTTAGAATGGTACTGATCATATTTGCAAATGTGAAAGCAGTCAGTATCCAAGCCCAAGATCCTACTGAGACAGATGTCCTTAGAAGTGGGCCAAGCAAGTGCTGTCTGTACTTTATTATGTTCTTGCCTTCTTTTGCTTACTTTTTTACAGTATGATTGTAACAACTGTAAACCTCCTTCCTGTGATGTATTTGGCCAGGATTTGATTCCCCCAGCCTCCACTGCTTAACTCTATGACTCTGAACAAGTTATTTATCTAGATGGTGCTCCTGGGCTGATTTTGAAAAGGGTCCTTGAAGATCAGTGCTCTACCCTGACTAATGAATATAAATAAAAATATATAAATGAAATAAAATAAATTCCAATTAGAGATACAGAATACAACAAGAACAGTCCAGTTGACAATAACCGGAAATCTCTTTGAAAGGAAAAATAAATTGCTCTTGCCTCTGAAAAATCAAAGAAGCATATATATTTTGTGTCTGTATGCATACTGTATAAATACCAGATTTGTTATATTTGCTGACTCATCTGCCATTTATTTTTAAGAGCTGTGGAAACCTAATATTAAAAAACCATGAACAGGACTTCTTTTCAAAATGGCATCCATTCCCCATACCTGCATATGGCTGTAACTGAAATGTAAATATCTGAAATACCTGTCCCTTATATAATGCAGTCTGTTTAAGTCTTTGCATACCACACACACACACACACACACACACGCACACACACACACGCACACACATACAGGAACAGATGATAGAAAAACATGAAATTAATATATTGTTTCATGGGATTCTCTTTATGTGATCACTGACTATTTCAGTGTCACCAGAATGTTTGTGCCCATTTTAATAAAGGATTTTGATGTGGAGATTTCTTAACTTGCATTGAGGTTGTGTGGTCATGTGGCCATATCTTAGTCTGTAATGGCTAAATGGTGGACATGATGCAGCCCTCTACATGAGGGTTGTGGGGTACTTGTCCATCTTTGCTGAATCAGCCTGTGTAATCCAAATCATATTCACTTTTATGATATATGCTTAAATGGCAAAGTATGTCCCCCATCCTATCCAGTGTAGTTTTAGCAAAGTAGTTGCCAATATATAGCAAAGCTCAGATAAACAAAATAAAATAGAATAAAAATAAAAAAAAATTACAACCATTCATATAATACTATCCAGACTAACCAAGATTGTTTAGGTTTGTCTGCAATGCTATTTTTATTATTATTATTATGGTAAGTTGAAGAGGCATAGAGTATTGCTTTTATTATTATACGCATGGAATAAATGACCTGAACTAAGTTCTCTGTTAAATAGTTAGCAAACACCTAGGGTCTAGAGCCTTCTGGTCCCTCTGCCAAAATGAAATATGTCATTTTTTTGTGATGGGCTATATTGTTTTCCTGATGTTTGAGCTGCTGTTTTAAGCTATCATCAAGGCTTAAACTTTGCATAGTTCTCTTTCTGGACCATCAGTTCATGGGTCCATTACCATGGCCTGTCCCTTTATTGTTGAACTGTTTGTTATCTCTAAATCAGTGGAACTTTGTGTAGTGTGACAACTTGGTGCTTACCTCTGTTTCAAAATCAGATGGGATTCAGCTCAGTCATATTGATCTGTGATTGTTGCTTCACTTGTTCCATCATCTTTAAAAGAGTGAATAGGATTACACTACAATGTCATGAAAAACAGCAACATCCCTTGTTTCAATTTTGTTTTTCTGTCCACAAAATCAAGCACTCTACAAATTTTCCAGATAATGGTACCACCCACTTGATAATGTGTGCACTGAGAAATAATTAGATGTTCAGAATAAGAGCTACATTTATAAGTACATGGGCAAATGGGTCGACAGGTTTAGTCAGACATCCAGATACTGATTGAGGTGTAAAGGAATTTCAGTCAGGATCCAGGTAATACAGAGATCTTAAAGTAAAAAGCAAAAAAAAATTGGCGAATGTTTATGTTAGATGGAAGAAAAGAATTGTAGAGGTAGTTAAAATACAGAAAGAAAGGTAATGAGATGCTGAGTTGCCATTCAAACTGGAACTGCATACCACCAAGAATGAAATACGAGGGTGGAGTTCTGTTAGTTCCCCTCAAGGACCTCTTCAGCTGACCACTCATCAGTGTAAATATGCCAGTAGACTGTAAAGTTGTTCAAGTGTTGTACTCCACAAGGCAGAAATCTCACCAGGTCCAGGTAACCACATATCTTTTAGTTTTCTGTAGCAGGAAAAACACTAGAAAACATATTAAGCACATGTCCAGTAGAACTCCTGAAAGCCATTAGCATCCAAGCAGACTGCCATCAAAGACTAATGGTCTGCAAATGTTGCCAGTCCATTTGTCCTCATCTGCAAAAGAGGTAAATGAGAAGATAGTTAAGTACATAGACAAAATCTGGTATTAGCAAGTCATGGTATACCTATTATTTTTAAGGAGCTATATGTTGGCTAGCAAGCCAGCCCCAGCTTAATTGGATAAAACATCTGGGGGAAGAAGTAGCAGGTACGCCCAGTAATGGATGGAGGCACTAGGACAACAGCTGGAAAGAATGATGCAGCAAAAGGGGCGGGGGTTGAAGTATTATACATGCATACAACAATGAATGCAAAAATGCATCTAAAATACATTGTGTATTCAGAGCCTACCACTGCAATGCTGGCATGTGAAGAAAAAAACAAACATTTTTTATCATGCAGAAAGGACACAAAGTTAAAATAAAGCTTTCCATCACATAATGTTAGTTTTAAGAATAGAAAAGGCACAAAACCATCTTCAAAGGCTTGCAGAGATTTGCCTCTTACACTGGTGTTTTGTGACAACATGTAAATGCACCATTACAAAACACATTTTCTTCATTTTTCTCCTGCTTTGCAAGCTACCGCTCTAATGTACCTCAGGCTGTAATAATAGCAGAACACTCTCTCCTCTTCCTCCTTCCTCCTCATCACTGTTGGATTTTCCCAAGTATCCATATTTGGATCTCTGCATTTTAATATATTCATCAATCATCTCCTTACAGCTAGTAAGCATGCTTCTACACTGTAATATGCAGATGGATCCACACTAAGGTGTTGAATCACAAAACAAAATCCAAGAATCTCTCATGTCAATTGAACTGTGGTTATCCACCTCCTGGCTGTTTTTGTACTCCAAGAAAGAACAAGCTAATTTTTTTTTACCATAGAAACCTTTAAAAAATATCTTTATAATAACTTCATCTAACAGCACCAAAATAGAGCAAGTATCCCTCCCAAAACTGAGGCATCACTATAGCTGACAACCTCAAATTTGACATCTGCAGAAAAGTCATGAGAAGAAAAAGTTTACAAAAATTCTAGATCATTTACCGTATCACTCCATACTTAACACATTTCTCACACACAAAACAAATATTGCTTTTACCTTATTGTTCCCAACACTTTTTTATGCTGTGCCAATAATGCAAATCTACAGGTCTCCCAACAGAACCATCTGGAACAATGCTATAACAAAGTTATCAAATTCACCACCAGTATGCCTTATAAGGCATATCACTTTCTTGCCATTAAACAGCTCTCCTGCTAAAAATGACCTCAGTTCCTAACTTTTTCATAACTAATCACCTAACATAAACTCAGTTATAAAAATGAACAATGCCCATCTTTAAGCAATAAACTCCAGAAATATTCCCCAAATAGATATTTCTGTTCCACAAACTATTCATTCATGCAGAATGCTCTGTCAACAAGGCTGATGATTCATTGCACTGCTCATATGTCACTCTGCTATTGGATAACTTATCCATACAGCTCAGACTAATCCACACCAACAAAGACTTTGAACTCCAACTCAGGTGGCACTTTCTTGACCCTCGACTTTGTTCTTGCATAAAGCCAGTTTAACATTGTTTTACCCTAACAATTCACATAATATTATTACATAAAACTGTAGTTAGTTCCATAGAAAAATGAAGTATTCTGCAGATAACTAAACTATACAAGATCTGAAAAAAACTGAAAAGGAATAATCTGGCTATAATTTAGATCAATAAATGTCAGGGTATGTATGTGGTTGAATAGCTGAACTCAATAGATGCCTTATTAGAATATACTCCAGATTTCAAACTATTTCAATAGAGATACGGCTTGTGCTTTATTAACTTTAACATAGCAATACTTAATAGATTGTACAATAAACGATGAGAGATCAGAAAAGCAGAGTTTCTTCTTTCACAAAATTATACATTCTTTGAATTATGTAGAAGTAAAAAAGTTATCTTCATTTGTGGCATTCTAGAAAAAAAGAGAGAAGTGATATGACAAGTTTATTTGGATCTGGCTACCTAAGGTACTTGAATTACATTATCTATAAATACTTACAACTGAAAAAAAAAATGTAAAGAACATATAAATGTCTTCTTCAAATGCTTTCAGGTGTTGCAACAAGACCAACATCCACAATTAACAGATGTCTAACATTCAATGATAAGCAGCAACTGCTTTAAACTGCTTGGACTAAACCAATGTTTCTCAAATGGCAAGACGGATTTCTGTTGCAGGTCAAATCAAATTTGACAAGATGATGTAGTTAAAATGTTAACTGATCTATGTGGTTTTCATGTGTGATATCAGTCTAAATGAAAAATGTAATATTTATTTGAAAGTCAGTAGAAACAGAGGGATGCTGCAAGCCAAATCTTTTATATTTTATGTGGGTCAGTCTGCTTCTGTACAAGAAAGCATATACATGGTTTCTATGGAGAGACCCAAGGTACTTTTCTGATAACAATGAGAGGCTCGTGAACTTTTCTGTTGCCAAAGGATGGCTTACTTTGTTGGAGTCTATAAACTTATCTTCTAAGCAGCCACTCATATTTAGACCAATTTTATAATGATTGTGCACTGTTCTTGTTACATAAATATGGCTAAACTGGCAAATAATTCAGGCATTAAAACAAACAACATTACTTCATGCATAGTATGGCCAAAAAAATCTTAAGTAATGTTACAAACTGGAATGTGTATTTTAATTACTGGAGTGTGGAATTTCTTTCTTTCCTTTTTCTCTTTTTTTTTGCGTATTTTAGGTTAAAAGATCTTTTAGTGTAACCAGCAGAGACTGAACAGAAAGCTAATATAAGAAGGCAGCAATTTCATGACTGCACACTGTTATATTCAAGCAATATCAAACAAAAAGAAAATATTTATCTATATTATCAGTAAATGCTTAGAACTTTGTATCTGAATATACTCGCATTCAACTTATCTTGGCAAAAGGACAGTTGTTATTCTGATAGGTGGATTATGAAGATCAAATATCTTTTTTCTGTTTAACATGTTTTTATAAAATATATTCCCCGGGATTCATGAAGCTCAGTGCAAGGGCGGCGTAAGGCTTGCACCGGTCGTGTGGAGTATATATGGAGTAGTCGCGCCATATGCATATTAATGAAGGCGCGCAGCCGCCACAGCCACGTGCATAGGAAACGTGTGCAAGTGCATGGGGCGTATCGAAGTTGCGCACAGAGGCGTGTCAATGTCGGCTGTCGATGAACAACCTAAACTGCTGAATATTATATTCTGCCTGCAATAGTAATCACACCTATCAGTGTCCGTGGATACTGAAACGTATGCAAAGCATGCAAGATAGTCCCTGCGAACAGAAAATGAAGAAGCAAACACAAATGCACGGTAGGGAATAACAGGTGCCTACCCTTGAACAAATGACATGAAAACCGTGTGCCCGTAGTCCAATGTAGTGGTGATAGCTATACTATGTGGAAGTGAAATGTATCATATGTTAGCTCGCCGCCAGTAGGTACGTCCAGCCCAATGGAGAGGGTCACCAGCTGACCCATAATGTGAGGGAGGGTGCATACCTGGGCAGATGTGTCCAAAACAAAATACACGAGGAGAAATGTAGATATATGTAGTGACCGTATGTCCGAATCATATCCTACAAGGCATGTAATAGTCACATACAAAAGGTATGTCCATATTTCACATACCAAATGTGATAGGAAATAGAATATGCATGTAAACAAAACAGAAGGAGCATATAAGCAGCTACAACAATAAGGACACATGTAGGCCGAAAGGAACAGTATGATCCGTACCATCGACTAAGATTACCACCTGTCCCACTTTGTGAGCGACAGTCCCACTGTGGGCAGATGTGTCCTGACACAAACTTGTAAAAATGGCAAATGTCCAGAGTTTATAGGACATAATTATTCCCTAGACGTCATGTAATAGTTACATTAAACAGTTTTTCTCTGTACGTATATTACATAAATGTCATAAGAAACAGAATAAGCCACCAAAATGCTACTAGAATAAGCTTAGATATAGACAAGAATTGTACGTTCCACCAGACTGTGGGTATGTGTCGGCTTGTAAAATGTGCTGTGTTCACTGAAAATGTCACACTGTGGCCAATTGAAAAGGTGGAAACACTACCATCGACTGTGGGGAGGCATTGTCCACAACAGTCGGCTATGTGTAAGGAATAGCTTGGACATAGGAAAAGGTGCCATCCTACCAATGAGTACAACAGGCTGGCAAAATCTGGAAGTCAGCGATATAAGCTGAACTTGTATGTGACACAGTCGAATGGGTAGTACCCGGGAATACCAACCAAGTAATGAAAGTGAAGTATGGGCGTGTACCTATGTGCGTGAGGTATAGCATGTGGAAAGCAAACATGGCAGGGTAGTCCACACAACCATAAAGGTACCTGACACATGTAGGGTAGTCAATGTGTCACTCTGGCCGTGTCATGGGCCAACAACCAAAGTAGTGATCTGTGGGGTGTGAGGAATTTGCGTGTGAGGGGTGGATGGGTAATGGTAAAAATCCTCAAAGGCGATACTGTGTTGTATGCAGAAAAGGTGAACTGGAGGTGTGCGAGGGGGCAGCGGGTGAAGTGGAAAGAAACACAAACACATGTAGAAACAGCTGCAAGACAAGCAGACAGGCCATAGTGTAGAATACAATCCCACAAACATACGAATATGGAAATGTGCGATACAAATGTATAGATATGTCACCGTCACATACCCACAGATTGGTCCTGATGGAACTGGCCATAACAAATGCAACACACCTGGATGCATAATGGCCTACCCAGCATACCCTCCACATCACACAACCCACCCCCCCGTACCAGAACATCCACCAAATCCAGCCATACTTGGCCTACTGGTTCGTTGCAGACAAAGCTACACATAGTGACCCCTACGCATATGTAGTAGGTATTGTCACCCTAGGCAGTTTCAGGATTGCAAACCATGTATCCCCTGCATGTAAAACCCCCTGCACATTTTTGTAAAGCCACAAAAATCTTCGGTATCTGACTTGTTTTGGTCTTGTCCAATTTTTGGGATATCCCTCATGGGATAACTAACCTGTGTAAATAGTAGAATGGGTATGACGACATGATGTCCAATCCTGTAGATATCTGGACACAAGTCAGAACATGCAGTAGAGGTCCATGACACTGTCCTGCTCCAAGTGGTCATGCAAAACCTACTACCCAGGATAAAACACCTTCCTGTGACGCACGTGTCCTGACATGAATAGGCAGGAGAATATATTGCACACATTCGCATAGTGGCAAACGGCATAAGGGTGAGGAAGACACTGACGTAAACAGGATAACCCTGATCAAGTGTGAGGGACACTTACTGTGTGCAGGCATGACCGACCATACCTGTCAACCTGTGTGAGCAAGATATCTGGACAGAGCCGTGAATACAATTGAGACAAAGGTCCAAAAGCAGGGACAATTTGTAAAGATAGCTCTTAGAAACGTAGAAATATGATAGAATAACAGTTTGCACATTGGCATTAATGTCCGGAGTATGAAGTCTGAAACCCAACTGTCTGTCAGCACGTGCCGACTTCAGTCTTTAATGATGAGCTGCTGCTGTGCCAGAACACAACAACATATTACAGAGGTCCGTACCATACCACTCAACTGTCCAGATATTCGCAGAATGACCAGAGTTTTGCCTCATATTGTTGTTGTGTGCCTCCGACAATCTGCACCTGTCTGGTAAATAGCTGAGGATTGACGTCACTAAATAATGAGAAATATTTTGAGTTTAAGACTCCACATCTTTCAGAAAAGTCATGCTAATGCAAAACCTAGTATTCTATCAACGTTCTAAGCTTGTAAGAGCAATAGTTAAACTGTGTCCCTATTTGTCCTCCCATCATGTAGGTTTTGCGCAGATTTGTTGCTCTAAGAGGTTGAGAGGCATGGTCCATACATATTTACAGTAACAACCCTTCACATTTGTGTAATGTACAACTGTATACCTGTAGTCACTTCATGTCCAAAATAATAATCCCCGTATGACTGAATACAGGTAATAGTCAAATGTGAATGGGAACACCCCACACCGTGGAGTATGGACTGTAACAACCCCACCCATAATATGTATTGCCAACAGAATAAGCTGCCGACAGGTGCCCAAACACCTGTGTCTATAAACACAGCTAAAAATTCATATTAGGGAGAAAATCCCTGTCCATATGCTTCGTCTGACATTTGAACTCGACCAGGGAAGTTCCGTTCACCAGGTGGACAAGCCTAAACCCAGATCACTACATGAACACCCTGACAATCAAAGACCTGTATGTGCCAGGACTATATGCCTTGGTGTTCTGTGTATCCCTGGAGTGATTAACAATGCAGCTGGGGTCCACAGCAGTAGGCAATAGGGAATGTGTAATATGTAGTACCGTGTTTTTCCCAGCAGGAGAATGGATGTCTGTGTTGTAAGTGAAGCGGTGAGGCATATGTTGATGTAGCTAAGTACTATTGGTATGCATATAAATGAGGCAGAACACCAATAGAATAGTGGTTCTGGCATCCGGCCAACGTGAATGCAGTCCCGGTTGACCTACGACCACTGCACATATAACTTTAAAGTGTAATGAATGTGTTCATGCTGTACACACATTTAAATATGTAAAGGTGAACGTGTGTTTCGCATCAGTCCGTAAACCGGAATACAGATATGTAACTGTTAAGGTCAGAACTATGAAAGGCCACATAAGCACAAATATCTATTAAACATATGTAACCCACAATAAGGATATGCAAGTGCGCCTGCACGTGTGTAATCCGCTCACAGCATAGCAAATTAATGCTGTTTTCTCCACGTTAAATATACATGGCTCATACCTGTTAACCCCGTAAAGTACGAAACCGGACAAAGCCATGAAAACAACTGGTACAAATAGGGACAATCCCCAGATATTGCCCTAACAAACAGAAAGTGGATAGAATAACAGGTGTGCCACTAGCATGCATTCTCTGAAGGGTATGAAGTCATAACCTGAAATGCTTGTCATTATTTTCCAACGTCAGTCTTTAATGATATGCCACTAAATTGCCAGATAGACAAAAGGTTATGAAAAACGGACTAAAGATAAGAGGCAAACAGCTGTACATTCAGCAAAAATCTGTACAGTTGAAAGGTATGATATGGATATATATATATATATATATATATATATATATATATATATATATATATATATATATATATATATATATCTGTGTATACACATATATCCACAGACTTAAACCAAAGCAAATTATGAAATGAGGAATGTACAGACATATATGGACATATGTATATATGTACATATATATATCTATACACACACGATACATTAATAGATATATACACAACAAACATATGTCCCTGTAGATATAACACATGTACATAAATAGGTCACGGTATAGCTATTATGGATAGACAGACAGACATGCATGAAAGGTGAATACACTGCTGCTTTCCAAACCATTGCCCGGAAAGTACCAGTGTGACAGGCCTGCAAGTTCTACACTTTAAACATGAATATAGGTGTCCTTTGCAGGACCCCAAAAATTGATCCCGTATGAAGTGCGAACCATCATCGACGCAAGGGACGTCACAGCTGCAACTACGATATAGCTGTACATGCAACAGTAGCAGGTGCAAGGGTAATAACACATGGGTCGATAGAATGTATGACGTACAACCTGATATCCGGAGAGTGGGGAGTGCTTAGAAGTGTCTTCACACTTTATTATCGCTCACATTAAACATGTCTAATGGGTACTGTGGAGGGGTGTCAGGTATGGGAATCATGGGTATGCAGAAATGGGCCTAGGTATTGGTTGGCACAGATTTATTAGGTCCGCCCCATGGGAGTGATCAATATACCTATGTGGGTATAGCACACGCCTATATACTCCAAAAAGGTTAAACCCATCTACTGGATATTGTGTAAACCATTGGGGGAAGACGTACGGACCTATATTAGTGTCATGTAGGTGATTATCATGGATGGACATGTGTACGACCAAGATGGTAACCATACCTTCCAAACTTTCAGAATAAGACAGCTGGACTAAGGAATAGTACATGAAATACAAACAGGGACTATATTAAATATATCCCAGACAAAGTCAGAACGTTGATAGAATAATGGCATAGTCAGGAGTATGAATGTTATGAGGGTTAGTAATCATGAAATAGAAATGTCAGTCATTATTATCTAACCTCACAGTCCGTAATGCCTTGCCAGTAATTTACCAGAAAGGCACATTATTATGACAAATGTAACAAAATCATAGGTCAAACCTTGGGGCGTTTACCCATAATGTGCACAGGTGAGAGGTATGAAGGTAACCCGTCCTAAATAAACGTACAGAACTAGTGATGCTAGGTGGACAGGTGAGAAGAAAGACGTCAGGACAAATGACAAAACATGTACAAGTCAAAAGCATGTACTTCGACAAATGTGAATGACAACGTATGTCCTGTGAAAGTCAATGTGGAAGGTTAATAGACTCAAAAGAAATGTGTCCCTCAGGTTGTCATGCAGTGTCACCAATACAGTGTCCAGTCCCCAATACTCGTACGTGAGCTCTGCCACTGACGGAAAGCGCAAATACCGGCGTACACATAAGGTACATGATAGAATAATTAGTGTGGATAAGCACCTGTTGGTTTTTGTGAGGAATACAACCCTCTAGGTGGGTGTGTCCTGCAATAGGAATGTAATGGCATCTGGCCTGTGATGCCACCATATATTGTGTGTATTAGTGTAAGAAAATTGATATCCTGTATCAGAAACATACCTCGCAACTGTACAGATTTTCGCAGAATGTGCAGATTCTTGCCTCATATTTTTGGCGTGTTCCTCTTAAAATCTGTACCTTTCTGGCAAATACCTGAGAACTGAAGTCATTAAATAATGACAAACATTTGAGTTTAAGACTCCAAATCCTTCAGAAAAGTCATACTAATGCAAAACCTATTATTCTGTCAACTATCTACGTTTGTAAGAGCAATATTTAAAATCTGCCCCTATTTGTCCCCTCATCAAGTTAGGCTTTGTCCAGATTTTTTGCTCTAGGAGGTTGAGAGGTATGATCAGAAACAGATAAATGTCTGAGGAAACAGCATTATCGACTGCAAGATAACTCAGAAGGTATGAAAAGCGCTGCAGTCGGAAGTTCAGTATTGGCCACAGGTATGTGCTGACATGTCAAATGACACAGCAGTCTACATGAAGTACCTATAGGGCTGTCACCTTTACAAATGATGACATTGGGACATACCCACAGCCATGCATACACCACAAATAGCCATAGCACACAGCAAAGCCTAGGCCATGATACACGAAGCCTCCGGCATGTACAAGTAGAGTGAGAGTACAGCAAGGAAAGATGTCTGCCAAGCTATTCAGCAAACTCCTGTAGGGGTGTGTAAGATCGCCCGTAACATGAACGTTGCATGGACAATGTTGGGATTTGCAACATATCTCATTTGTATGTGAAAGCTATGCAAATGATATAAATATTCGATACATGAAACAGTAAGCTGTCCATGCAAGGGCAGAGTTATGTGCAGAAATGTACCTGGATGTTAGGCGACTAACGTTCTGCATGTTGCTAAATGGAGCAATGACAGCTGCAAATACAGTATGAATACAGTCGAGAAAGCATGCCAATGTCCACATCTAAGGCCAGTGGCATTATTGTCCATTGGATATCAATAAAACTGTAGCTGTCCTCCCCCGATCTCTGGTGTGGAAGCGTAGCGCAGTGCCACGAGAACTTGCTGCGCTTCAAAACAAGTCAAGTATGTATAATATATATACAAAATGTAGGTTTAGTTAGATGTTAGTATGCCATGCAGATGAATGGCAAGCTGGAGACAACATGGCTACTGTGTACTGGTTGTTATGTGTGGAAGCGCTCTGTCAGAGATGTAACGAAGCATTTGTAGGCAATCTGATGCAAGTGAGGCTGAGGATAGTGAATCACGACATGTCATGCCATATGGGCCAAGCTTCTACAATGTAGTGTAGGATAAGGGGACTATTAGAGTAGAAGATAGGTGACAACATGAGTGTGTATGAATAAAACACTGTAATCTTACCGGAGCAGTGTCACATGTTTGCTGTCAGTACTCAGTGGAAGAGGCGTGTTATGAGCTATCCTAGGGAAAGTCAGGAGACTGATGGTGTACGCCATGGATACCACCGATGTTACCTGCAAACCTGCCCACAGTGTGTCTGCACCCGTGCGCGCCAGTAAGCCCGTGTAAGCATGTGTGCGTGCGTGTCAGCCCATGTGCACGTGTTGAAGAACGAGTAAGCTAGTGTACGAATGGTAAAGCCAGTGTAATGTCATGTATGCAAGTGTATGCGTTTGTAAGCATGTATACATGTGTACTACACACATCACACATGTACTGCACACTCAGACACACATGCTGCCAATACTACACACATCAGTGAAATGGCACATGGATGGAGAATACATCATCAGAATTAACAGTGCTGTAAACTATGCTACATTGTTGGTCATAGCTGCAATGCATCATGCCTGCTGATATACACATGGAAGTATCACACTTTGTGTTAACAGCATTCTAACATCAATACAGTGGAATAAAGCCACCATGTGCATCAGCACCAGGTTAGTCTGATCCTGCATCAATGTTACACATCACAGGTGGTGGCACAGGTGACATCATATGCACAGGGTGTGGTGTTACATTTCCAGAGTTGACATTGAGCCAACCAATTTACACATAGGTGTGTGTGTGTGAGGGACAATGGTTATTGCATGTCCCAATGGTGATGAAATGGGTTTGTGTATGTGATAGCCCTAGCTGTTTGTGGTAAGTGTGTGTGTCTGCATATACACAGGTACAGCATATGTCAGCAATATACAGGAGGTTGTGGGACAGTCACAGACCGTACCTGCCAGGCTGTAGAGATCGCCATTACTGGCCATGGACACCCCTCCATGCATCCAACACTAACCCAGTCCTGCACCTGTCAATGTATACACATACAGTCCTGGGATCTGTACCACAACCTGTGGATAAACGTGAGTCAGTAATGTTAACCTGAGTTGCAGAGAATTGTCAGTTACTACATACAGATATGAGCCATACTCACCCTCCAAAGTAATAACCACTGCTGACTGTTGCCGAGATGTGCATATGACCATTCAAAAGTGCTGTACTAACATTGTTTCCAATGCCCCTTGTAATACCCAGCAACAAAATAACCGGTCACTACACAAGTATAACCCACGATCACTACAGCACACAGTATGTGCACTATCACAGAGCCATAGCAGATGTACATACATCCAAGGTGATCACGTACAGATAATGCAGCACGTGATAATATCAACATGCATATCTATATACACTATATATATATATATATATATATATATATATATATATATATATATATATATATATATATATATATATATATATATATATATATATATATATATGTAGATAGATACATACACACACACACACACACACACACACACACACACACACACACACACACACACACACACACACACACACAACACACGTGGTAGGGTTGGGAGCAGAACACAAATGTAACCACTGTACCACACAACAGCATTACGCAGTTACAGAAGGGGCTACCGTGATTAGTAGATCACAGCATTCACACAGGCATATGTCTAGCCTGCAGACAGCAGCATCAAAGGCAAAGATGCTGCATGGATGTTATGGAGAGTGAATACTGTAAAAGCAATGTACTGTTGTCATGCAGCTGGAAACACACACACACACACACTTGGCAGGGCTGGGAGTCAAACATACACCTAACTACCCTATCACTCTACAGCATGACGCATTTACAGAACGCGCTACAGAGATTACCAAACACAGCAGTCCCAGAGGCATACTTCTAGGCACGTGTCATCATCCACAAAGGCAAAGACGTCAGTAGGAAATATCTGTGGTGTGAGGCGTCTAAAAGCATGACTGAGTCCCCAGGCGGACGGGAGCATGCGCATACACACACACACACACACACACACACACACACACACACACACACACACACACACACACACACACACACACACACTTGGCAGGACTGGGAGTCGAACATACACCTAACTACTCTATCACACTACAGCATGACGCATTTACAGAACGTGGTACCGAGATTACTAAACACAGCAGTCCCAGAGGCATACTTCTAGGCGCGTGTCATCATCCGCAAAGGCAAAGACATCGGTAGGAAATATCTGTGGTGTGAGGCATCTAAAAGCATGACTGAGTCCCCAGGCAGAAGGGAGCAAGCACACACAAACACACACACACACTTGGCAGGGCTGGGAGTCGAATATACACCTAACTACCCTATCACACTACAGCATGACGCATTTACAGAACGCGCTACTGAGATTACTAAACACAGCAGTCCCAGAGGCATACTTCTAGGCGTGTGTCATCATCCGCAAAGGCAAAGACGTCGGTAGGATATATCTGTGGTGTGAGGCGTCTAAAAGCATGACTGAGTCCCCAGGTGGACGGGAGCATGCGCGAGCACACACACACACACACACACACACACACACACACACACACACACACACACACACTTGGCAGGGCTGGGAGTCAAACATACACCTAACTACCCTATCACACTACAGCATGACGCGTTTACAGAATGCGCTACCGAGATTACTAAACACAGCAGTCCCAGAGGCATACTTCTAGACATCATCCGCAAAGGCAAAGATGTCGGTAGGAAATATCTGTGGTGTGAGGCGTCTAAAAGCATGACTGAGTCCCCAGGCAGATGGGAGCATGCGCACACACACACACACACACACACACACACACACACACACACACACACACACTTGGCAGGGCTGGGAGTCGAACATACACCTAACTACCCTATCACACTACAGCATGACGCATTTACAGAACGCGCTACAGAGATTACTAAACACAGCAGTCCCAGAGGCATACTTCTAGACACGTGTCATCATCCGCAAAGGCAAAGACATCGGTAGGACATATTTGTGGTGTGAGGCGTCTAAAAGCATGACTGAGTCCCCAGGCAGACGGGAGCATGCGCACACACACACACTTGGCAGGGCTGGGAGTTGAACATACACCTAACTACCCTATCACACTACAGCATGACGCATTTACAGAATGCGCTACTGAGATTACTAAACACAGCAGTCCCAGAGGCATACTTCTAGGCACGTGTCATCATCCACAATGACAAGGACGCAGACAGGGATTGTATAGAAAGTGATCAGTCTGAAAGCATACAGACATATTACTGTCCCACGGTAGACGTAGACAAACTCATGGCAGTGGTGTGATCGGGGCAACTAAAGATTTACAGAGCACTGCAACAACAATACATAGACATGGAACGCACCACAGACAGTACACCCTTCAAGATAGTCGACCAGTGTGTACTCGGTAGGCATCCATTGTGACATTGGAAATGGACATCTGTTGCCTGGATGACCACCATGGCTATACAGGATGTCAACGGCCATGCCCATGCACAGAGGGACATCACCGACACAAGGTATCACTGGCCATGGCCACACGCTTAGTAATACACGTCCGTTCGGACTGTACTGTGTGTCGATCTACACAATGGTGTACTGGGCATGCTCACACACTTAGCAGTTGCAAAGGGCCGTCTTGCATGCAGACGAAGTCTCAACAGGCAAGGGCTCAGTTTGGACTGTCCTGTGTGTCCATCTACACAACAGCGTACTGGGCATGCTCACACACTTAGCAGTTGCAAAGGGCCGATGGATGCAGATGGAGTCTAAACATGGAAGGGCACAGTAAGGTATAACTGTCCCCACACACAGGGCGGTCACACGCATGCAGTGACCAGTACACACAGCTGCCATCACAGCTGTCACAGGAGCAGATCACAGACGTACACACCACAGTCCACACTGTAGCCCTCAAGACATCACCATGTCGTTGGTGCAGCAATACACAGCCATACATTACCACAACACCGTGTGACACATGACCAGTGGACTGTACAGAGTACTGACAGGGTTCCAACAGGTGTTATGCATTGCTATGATACCACTATACATGACCAGGTCAGCTCAAGACATACCAGGGGCCCCGGGTCTTACACAGCTGTGACAGATGAGTGTTGCTGTACACCAACGAACACACATGTTTGGATATGTCATACATGTGATTGCAGTGGATGTGTGCATGGACCACACACACAACACATATGTACATAGCATAGCCTTTGCTGTCCCCCGTGCAGAACAGTGGCCTAAGCAATCATACTCACGCAAATGGAAGGTGGGTCCATGTCTGTTGAATGCTCACAGTACAGGAGGTAGCAATGTTGACTGAGGACACATTCCCCTGTACTAGTCGCCCATGACACCAATTAATTCATACTGCAGTACATGTGTTATGTATGTCAACACACATGTCCACCAATAGCAATGCATACAAACATGGCTACAGGAGACACATGTAGGACCATCACACATATACAATCCGTACTGTGCATGCAGCAACCATGCATGTGCAGTGGCCGATGTCCATAACACAGCTGCGCCTAACTACAACATGCAGTTGCAATGCAGCCCCATCATTGACACCTGTATATGGTGATATACAGACAGTAAGGTTGGTTGTACATCACTTATGGAGGGATGTGTGTACATAAAGTGGTGATCCACCTGTGTAGATATATGTGTGCCTGGGATGGCTCACAAGTTTGTCACACGACATCCTACCATGCCATGTGCAAACAGTACGCTATGTCACTGTTACTTGATGGTGACGACATAACGCATACACAGCGGTCAGGTGTTACCAACTGTATGTCACATGACACCTGTAACACTTACATCCTCCCATGTGCATATAGCAGCACAATTGCCAGACATAGCGTTGGTACACATAATGCGGACAATACCGCTGCATGTCTATCAAATGTCTCATAATATGGCAGGTGTATCATTCCCAGCACTGCCATGTGTGTCCGCTTGTGTGACCACATATGCCACATATGGTGGGGATTACGTCCCAGTTGTTACACATCCCTGTACACCGTTGTAGAGATCTGTACATACTGCAGTGTGGAAAGCATGACTTCGGCAGGTGTGGTGCATCACACACATCGGTTATCCGTATACACATTTCTGGTCACCACAGTGTGTGTGTATATATGTATGTATGTATGTATGGCTGTCTGGTGCTTGGTATGAGGGTGTATGCTACCATGCAGTGAAAACAGGATCACTAACCCCTCATGGTGACTAACCCCTCATGGTGATGCAGTCTACTACCCTGTTGATGCCATCGGTCCCAGCTGTACTGGCTACCTGTGCATGTTCCTTCTCTGTGTCACATTGTGTGGGTGCAAAGTACTGCGAGGGTGATGACCACATAGGCAAGGGTCCTCACCTCAACACTATGGGGTGTGCGTTATAGTGGTGTAGACCCCGTGAATGTGGCCATGTTCCTGTAATCTGACAGGGGATTACTGTTACACAGTGTGGCCTTATGCTATCAAGTAGCCTCTAACATCATCATTGGCCAGACCGCTGTGTACAACCCCTGCACCATGTCAACATACCTGTAATGTTTCCTGGTATGTATGTCACGTCTCTGTCCGCTGTAGCCTGCTCAACTGACCACATGCTTCAGGTGCAGTATATGTGCGGACATCTGTGTCATGTTAGACTTTCCAACAGTCAGGTTGAGGGTACGTTTAGCATGCTGATATTGCCATACATGCCTGTGAGTACTCTACAGTTACACATGGGGGACTGCAAACACTGCTACCTGTAGGCACATGCCAGTACACCATAGGAGGGAACCAGGGCATCATTACCAACATGCTGTTACTGTTGTAACCGAGACACATACTGTGAACATATCACAATGCATGCTGCACCTGGACTACATGGTATGACTGGTGCATGTCGACAGTACACAACCAATGTCACATACACATCTCTCAGTATTCACACACAACCAATGCAACATACACATCCCTCACTATGCATACACAAGTAATGTTAGATACACCTCTCACTATTCTGTTCACCATGTGCATCAGACCATTTGAGCATATCCCTGCACCGATGGTGTGGATGACAGGGATGCAGCACAGGCTTCATCATATGCACAGGGTGATACTGTTTGCCAGGGGCATAGGCTGCACCAATGGATGACATCATGTGGATGGGTAAGGGCCGGTGATGTGATTGGACATGTCTGTTCCATATGCATGTCAGTGTTGTGGAGCCCTCCAGTTGTGTTTGCTGTGTGCGTGTATGTGTGCACACAGTTCTGTCATTTGTGAGGCCTACACAAGGGTATTATCGACAGCTCCAGATTGTATAGACCAGGTTGTACAGCTCACTGTGACTGGCCACGGCCACGTGTCCTGTGCCTGCCAGGGGTTGCACGGGCACTACCAGGCAGAGGTACAGAATGGCTACTGTCTGACGACACATGGCCACTGGAACCGTGTCCCCACCGGGAATGTCCAGGGCCACGTCCACGTGGCCTGCTGTGTCCTGGTGTGGACAGCGCAGCACCAGCTGCACTGCTACTGCTACCGGCACTATGGGAGCGGCCATGTCAGGTGGCACGCTCATGTTGACTTGCACTAGGTGGTGTAGCTGGCCTACGTCCACGTGGCCTATGCCTCACCCTTACCAGATGTTCCAGCACAGACAGCTCACGCTCACGGATTGCCATGCCATGGTCAAGGATTCTGACCATGTCACCCAATCGCCTGTCCAGAACATCAGCAATCTGCTGTTGAGCACCTGCCAATGCCTGGATGTTGTTGTTTAGGGTATGGATAGCAGCCCTCTGCAGCCTCTGCCCTTCTCTGTTCTGCTGTTCGGCACATGCCTGGGCCACCATTACAGTCTTGAACATGCGTCTGGTGATTCCAGCTGCTGCGCTATGTCCTGCAGGTGCATGTCTGCCAGAGGTCCTCCTACGAGCAGCACCAGCCACATGCCTGTGTGGCACATCTGCAGTCAGTACACTGCCACCATGGTGTGGAGACACACCTTCTGTAGCCATCACACATTCCTGTTCTACGCTAACAGACGCTGACTGTCCTTCCTCTATGGCCACTGGGGATGTGGTATGTGTTGGCAGCTGAACTGTGTGGGGGGAAGAGGGGGACATAGCTGGGATGGCAACTGTTGGCACAGATTCAGTCCCCGACATCCCTGCCTGTACCTTATGCATATGTTCATCACTGCTAGCATCTGTGGGGACACTATCAGATGGACCGCAGGAGGGTAACGCACCTACATCACCTGTGAATGCAAAGAAAGACTCTAAATTACAATAGACACACACACACACACACACACACTGACACACACACACACACACACACACACACACACACACACACACACACACACACACACACACACACTGACACACACACACTGACACACCATGCATGTGATATGACAGATGGCATGCAGCATGCTTGTGATACAGCCGACAGCATGCAGCTCAAACATCAATAGTGTTTGTAAGCATACCCCCTGGAATGCGCACTACAGCAGGCAGGTGTCATATCATTATCCATGCAATTCACACAATCATGGTAGTATGCATGCATCCCCGTGATACACCATGTGGACCAGAACAGGATAACAGTACACATCGCTGACGTGACCCTGACATGTAATCTGCTGACGTGTGCATTAACATGCATGCATGCCTGACACAATGGTGTCCTGACACATGTACAATGTTGTACTGGGTATCACATTGCGGTGTTGTCCATATGCCCTACAGATAGAATGCATGTTGAGCAAATGTACATGGGCATGGTAGGGGACTGTGAGCCATCTACATTGCTGTACAATGTGAAGTACAGACACTGTGACATTGCATGGCATCATGAGGCGTCTATATTGCTAAACAGTGCATATGTACGCATTGCATATCCAGAACTGCATGCATACCCATGACATACCTGTGGATTGTGACCCACGATGCTGAGGTGTATACACACCACACCAAACTATGCTGTGTCATGTGACAGGTCACTGGAGGACATACAGATGACACCCCTGCATGATGACTACAGAGTGTTAGCTGCCTGGCAACCATATCCACACATAGCGGACCTGTCACGTCACCATTTTACACATGACATTGATGTACCATGCACACAAGGTGCACAGCTAGCAGTGATGTCCTATGGCAGCAAAGGAAAAGTACAGTATCTGTGGCCTGGTGTCACTGTCAGTGGAATCTGTAAAGGTGACTACTGTCATGCTATGACACAGACGTCATGTTCAACACATCTTATGAAGTAGACGTCACTGACACCTCCACTAGGTGTGCACAGGCATTTAAGATGTGCAGCGTACCACATCACCTGTACAATCGGTCTAGTACGGCTGTAATTGGACCATGTGTGGACAAAGTGGGACAGGGTGTATCCACATCCCATCTACTGTGTGGCTACATGTCTCCGGCCATCCCCCATGGCCATGTGTGCACATGTGTTGGTCATGTATGTGATGACCGTCTATCACACATGTCTGTGTTGTCCCATATGACATACACCCATAGATGTTGGATATGTCACCATCCACAGGGCTATGCAGACAACAGGTGTATGTGTGGTATGTGGGGTATGGGTTATGGGAAAGTGTGACTATTGCAACCAAAATGCTACGTGTCTGAGACATGTCGGATGGAACATCACAATGTGTGAACCCATTGCAGATGCATATAACACAATGGTGATGCCTGTGGTCTGCCCATATCACTGCTAACTGTGCAGCACTGTTGTGTACCACACATTTTGTTCCACTGTATAGTACATATGCCTCCATTGTAGAACACCTCCACCGTTGTATGCACAGCTGGACACACATGTAGCAATGACAAATACTGTGGTTTCATGTCTGTGTGTCATTTCATTTGTATATATTGCACATGGGTGGCCTGTGTGGATGATGGGTGATGCGACCTGTATATCCATGTATTAACTGGCCACATGGCGAATAGATCTATGCTTTGACATGCCTGATACTGATGACAGTCTAACCTGCAATGGACTCTTGTCTGTGCGGCATGCCAGAGGTACCTGTATAGGGTAACACAGCAGTATGAACATTATCCATGACTGTATGACAGCCACAGGGTGCACAGTGCAAGTTAACACATTCACCTGTACAATAGCATATAGTAAGCACATGTGTGCATACCATACCTCTCAACCTCTTAGAACAATAAATGTGGACAAAGCCTACTATGATGGGGGACAAATAGGGACAACTGTGACATATTGCTCTTACAAACTTAGAAATTTGCTAGACTAATAGGTTTGCATGCACATGGTGTTTACACGGAATGTGCAGTCGTACACACAAATGTATGTCATCATTTAATGACTCCATTCCTCAGCTATTTGCCAGAAAGGGACAGATATTAAGGGGAACACACCGACAATATGAGGCAGACATCTGGTCATCCTGCAAATACCTGTACAGTTCAGAGGTATGGTGCATACACAGGGTAGCATAATGTAGCATGCAGCATGTGTGTCCACATACCTTGCATATGTTGTTACATTACATGATGTACACTGACACATGCATGTACGTGGGATATACTGGCCATATGTTCAGTACTGACTTACCAGGCAACTCCAGGCTCATTGGTTGGGAGACACCCATCTCCACGATGGCAGCTAGTGTTTGTGGGAGCTGTTCCAAGGGTGTCCCCAGACTGGCCAGTAGCTCCTCTGTGTGTGTGAGTGGAGGCTGGGTTGGTGGCCCACCACGTGTTCCACCTTGTTCCCTGGCGATTGCAGTGGCACGCTGTTTTGCATGACGTATCAATTCCATGCAGTGTCTGCACACCTGCTGGTATGTGCGGTTGTTGCCACCCACTTCGTTGACCCTCCTGCGAAGATCCTGCCACAGGTCATCCCACTGCTGTGTGTGCTGTGGCACATGGCTAAATAACACCTCATAGTTCTCATGGAGGTACAGGATTAGGACATCATCCTCCTGTCAGCTGTATGCTGGTAGGCGTGTTCGAGGCATTATCTGTAGGACATGATGAAGGTGACAGGTCACATTTACAGACATGTACAGTGATACTGCTGCACATACATTTCTAGTACATCTGCACAGTTATCTTTGCAAATCAACATGACACTAACACGACTGGCATGTATGTGTCACACACATGTAACACCCATTATGCATCGGATATCATCCCCATATATGTGTGTCACCTCATTAGTGTTCCTACTGCATGTGACATCTGTCTTCATGTGGGCATGTCTGTTTGCCTGGACTGGTGTTCTTACCTATCTGCACATGCCTGGATGTATCCACTGTAATGCTGTTGACCTTGATGCTGTGTATATGTCACATATCAACACAGACACAGTCTTAATGGACTTGGGCAGTGACAGTGCACCAAGTACACATGGACACCTGTACCTGCATCTGTTTTGCCAGAGACATCTACACTGCACTGTACAGCTGTTCAACATCATGCCACGGATCGCCTGTGTTGCACATGTGATAGACATGGGACAATGGCTAGTCGGACGTCATTCGCAGGTAAGGTTATTGGCTATAGCATGTACGGGCTGGGTTTACTAGCTGTATCCGACACCCATTACGCCACTGCGAGGGGCATCAGTGACACATTACTGATCCAGATAGTTGATACTACATCTACCATATGGCTATCACACCATGTATGACAGGGATGATATGTGCAGCTATGTGGACAGGGCTGCATGGTATGGCGGGAGTATGTCACAGGTATGGCACAGGGATCTGTCCAGCATGTGGCCATCCTAGTCGTAGGACGGTGGTTGTCCATGACATATGTCTTTCAGATCAGGCTATGGACATGTAGCATGTCCAACAGCATAGTGTGGCATATGTCTGTATGCAAGGTGGATAGCATGCTGCATACTGCAGGTGAGTATTGTGGAGGCTGGTATCAGCCATCCACGCATGGGCCCTACCCCTGGAGGGTGATATGTGTTCCAATATTGGTCACACGGGTGCTGTGTATCCCTGTCCAATGATCTCCGTGCTCATGGATACCACCCTGTCATGTCATGGGTACCACAGATGACTACCTAAAGGGCCAGGGAGACATCTCCAGCTCAGGGAGGTGTACTGCACAACACCATCCCTACCACAGTGTCCATAATGTTGACCACAGCCTAGGTGTTACTTAATGGGTACAGGGGTAGTCCCCTAGTGTTGTCATTGCTGATATCATCCACCAGAATGTGCACATATGTCACACACCTCACACACACAGCCCATTCTGTATGTTGTTCACAACAATGTGACAACTATTGCCCATAGGTCATGGCCATTCACATCCTCACATACACAGATGGCTGACATTTGTCTGTGTGGTATGGGCTACAATGCGGGTGGGGTACAACACATTAACTCTGGTTTACTGTCGCTGACACTGTGTGATATGCACATATCACTGTAGCACATTTAGTAGTTGTGAGTCTGTCAACAGGCCACTAGTAGAACACTCCTGTGACATACAAAGGCATTTGTAGTCAAACATCCTTACTGTCTTGTACATCTGTACTGCTAACATCTACATTGATAATGGTTCATGGACTTGCAGACCATACCCGGCAGTGTTCTGATGCGGTGCCACCAATCATGACTGTCGTCAACACTTGTGGGTTGATATTATCCAACACCCTATCTGTATTGTATGGGTATGCTCAGCACTTGTTCAGAGCTTCTTCGCACATTATGAGCTACTGCTTAGTTTAGCACCCATTTCACACCAGTCCTCACAGGTACACTGTCTGTCCATACATTTTCAGCTTGCTTACAGTACAACAGCTGTCGTAGACACATCACTCACATATCTCGTGAGACATGGTGGTTTATACGGCGTGTCCAACTGGCATGTACCACTTATATACAGGCATGTCCAACTGGCACGTACCAGTGCTATTGCCTGTCACTATGATGACTATGTTGTACATGTGGCAACAGAGCTATTCTCATGTACACAGTCAATGCACACCTCCCAACATACAACAGTACAGCCTGTGGTGGATGCACATATGCAGCCCTGCTGGGGTTTATACTGTCACCAACCCTGACTGCACCTGACAGTCATGTGGGGATGTGCAACATTCACAACACACCCCACTCATCACATAGTCCCACATGATCGCCACCACAGGCCACACATACGGAGACACCTTGTACAGTACCCCTCCATACTCTGTGTGGGCACCAACAGCAGCTCACATCGGCAAACACAACCACACCAACCTATAGCCCACAGACACGTGTACCCATCACATACAGCCAATAGGGTGTCATAACATACACAACACACCTGTCATAGGTGACTGTCGGCGGTCACACTCTGTTCCACTCAGCAGGCTACACAAGGTGATAGTCACTTACATCCTGCTGTCAGGTAACTGGTTCTGCAACATAACCTATGCACACATGCCACAACAAAGCAGGTACGATGTGACTGTCATTTTCCATGTTTGTGTGACTGACGTTGTATCTCAGGGCACAGACTACATGTGCAGGGACATGCAATATCCCACCAGTGTTGTAGCCCTGATGGTTTGGTCCAAGCCCTGAGGAGCATTTTGCGGTCATCCGGACCTGTTACCACTGTACAATGAGCGACTGTCACTCCCAACAGTTGTCCATGCTTCTGCTGTCATTCCACAGGCGTCTGGTATACGTCCACTTTGACAGACCTGGTCAAACAACATGATGCTGTGGCACAGTTGACCTGCACCTGTCAGCCCTGGGAGTATGGAGCACATGTTGGACTCTTGCTGCTTTTATACTGCCTGTATTGCACAGTGTCCAATGACAGTCACCACCAGAATGGGAACTGGCTAGCAAAACAGGTGGTCATGTAACACAATGCTTGACATCACGCTCTGTGACGCACGCAGGCAAGGCACACCTGATACTGCACCACTTCAATATCTCTGCAGTGACTGGGACCTGCCTCTTGGCTCTGCAGAGCACACCTGCAATGACTGGTTATAGACAGACCGTACCTCTCAGGCACGTTCCTGGACTGGTACACCCACGGCTGAGCTGTCCCCATATTCCACTATGTTGTACACACATCCCGGCTGGTGACTTAGCACAATGCATCACAGGTGCTCCACGTGCAAATAACTGTGTCCGGAACTGCTATGCACAGTATTACCAGCTGCAGATTCAACATACCCCACGGTTACCAGACCTCATCTCATGGTGTACTGGACAGTTGGGCTCATACTGCTGCTACTGATGTGAGACTGACAGTAACCCACACTTAACTGTGATAGCAGCACATGTACCAACACATTAGGCGTACACTGTCCGTGAGTCATAACCTCCGCTCGGCTGGTTCGACCCATACACACCACCTCCAAGACCAACAGTATCCTTGGCATGGACACTACCAACATGTGACTGCTGTTCCACACCTGGTTATCCCCTCATTGGTGGAATCTGAACATATGCTACTCACCCTTGTTAGCCACATACCGGCACCACACACTTCACGGCATACACAGTAGTTGAGTACTGCAACACCTACTACAGATGTCGTATGACAGCGGAACTTGATGTCATGACACACGTGCAGGTGGACAATGCACATACAAACACTGAGACATACCCCAGTGCACTTCATTAGCACGTACATGACAATATGGATCATGCTATTCCACACAGAGCCATGATGGTACACACCAGATAACAGACGCCACTCTGGGGGTGAAGTTCCATGGACATACTTTACAACAACAGGTGGGGGCTGTTGCACAGTGGTGTACATTCCCATGGGTGGAATAACTCACTGGTCAGCCTCGGTAGGGACACAGGATCCCTCATCACATACTCCATAACTAGCTACATACACATTAATGTGACACATTCTGAAATGTACCAGAAGACATTATGGTGGTATGTCAGTAGTCGTATGCAATACCCACATCTGCTCACACATACAACTGTCACTCTGGAACATGACAGTAACAGGTGATGTTGGCAACATGCTGTCTGATGGCTTCAATGCTAACATTACACACTCTCACTCCCTACGGGGCCACATTCCTTGCAGGAACATTGCAGTGTACCTGTGGTCACACCTACACAGTAGTGACCTGCACTCTATATGTCCTAGGACACCGGCCTCTTGTCACCCTACAAAATCCCAGGCTGTGATGTCCACAGACCTTTGAAAGACATGTCTCCCCACTGGGACACCATATTCAGTAATAGCCTTGTACCACACATTGTGGCCCCTGACATTCACACAGCGACAGTTGCACTCCACACAGGTGGCGCCACAATGCACGACTGGGACTATTGCCCTACACACCTCACTGGCCTGTTCTGCATGGCTATAGGGCACATCATCACGGACATCATTCGCTGAGTCTTTGTTGTGCTCCGGTCCTTTGATGCCAGCTGGGTTGGTCTTGTTGGGGCCACAGCATGCCTCCTACACCTGTTGAACACCTTTCATACAGTCGCCAGAGTAATAGATGATGACACGGGGGTCCACACAGCCGACCTTGTCCTCTCGCTGCCTTTCAGCACCGTTCTCCATTCTGGTATTGACAACATACACATCCACCTGCTCATCAAAACATATGTCTCAGGATGTTATGCAAAGTGGCTAATGGATGGGATACACACACACTGAGGGTGGCATACCATATCACATACTGCATTCCAGTTACACTTGGCATACCACAGTCCTCAGTCATGGGGCCCTCATGTTCTGTATATGCTTCCCTGAGGTACAGGCTACCACTGAGGGGACTTCCCTGCCTAGCTTTACAGACCACTGCATACCAAGTGCCATTGTTGATCCACCAGCTGATACAGACCCCATCCATACGGGTGTCACTGTGACGGATACCTGATATGAACATCATGGCCTCAACCTGCATGACACTTGGTATGAACATTACCTTTGCAGTACACCATCCACCCACTGGTTATCACATAGGTGTTAGTCCCCTACATACATGTTGCATTGTACGTGTTCGTACTACACATGTATGTCGCACACACTCCTGTGATTACCACATTGCCACTGTGGCGTAGATATCCTTCTACGTGTCCACACTTGTCTGTACTGGGTGTGTAGCTGGTACATAGGCACCCATTGTACCTCTGAACACTGGACTTATACACACATCCATGGGTACAACACCCCACTTAGGGTGTACCTTACACAACAGCTACAGCTTTACATAACTCAACATTAAAACGCCATGACGTTTATTGAGCTACAACAGTTAAAGTTTGCTGCTGAAGTACAGACACCATGTCTGTACACATTTGTGGACTACATACTCAGGGGTGACCTCTGCTGCAAAGACAGGGCCCATGTCTGCAAATATGTTAATGGATATACTCCGCATACGCGACATAAATAATAGCCACTGTGAGCATGATGCTCATGGATATGTGCACACACGCGACAATGTGTGGGATGTGCTTGGGGGTTGCATTTCCAGACCGGACACTCACCATGCTTTGGGACAAGATTCCTATGTACATCACGTATGGACAGTCAGTAGCAGTGTTCATGTGATACCTCACTTGGTGGATGGTGGACACATGTACGCCAGGGATCACTGCAGTGGCTGTACTGTGCAGAGATGCAGGTTACACATGGCTCTTCTGTTCACAGGACACTACCCTAGAGAGGTGCCACTGGTGTGCACTCTGTAGTTGTTGTTACACATAGACTTGACAGACTGCATGGTACCCCACTATGAACCTGTGGAGCTATGACATGTCCTTTGTGCATGGTTACTGGAATAGCCCTTGCATTTAGATTAGCTGTCATGCTATTACAATGCCCCGTGACTACAGGCCATATGTATCCTGTTATTGTACACGCCAATCATGTTCTTCTTTGTCTGTCACATCTCTTCTGCTATTCTAGTATGGGAGTAATGTTTGTGTCCTTTGCAAATGCACAGAGTGGATTACATTATTTATTTCATCATAACTGTTTATACATAAATTAATTACATACTACTCACATCACTATACAATACCTTTGGTATGCATCCTATGCCTGTTCTCCTGTGTAGCATATCTGACATATCAATCTACTGTACTATACATTACACATATTTTACATGGTATCCCATAATTCAAAGCATACTTGCACAGCAGGACCACCTTAGACATGTCATTGACGTTATATGCCCATACACATGCGTACTGTTACAGTATATCCACATATACTATCCCCTGCTATGGCACGTACTTGTTGGACATACCCTGCCACTGACGGCGGGTCGTATGACATTGTTCTGTTTAAAGCCGTCATGTTGCATCCCTTGTGGTGTCTGTGCTGTTTACCTTGTGGCCCACTGCTGGACGTGATCAGAAAGACATCACTACATAAATACCATTTCCCACTTTATGCATGGCGGACACTTTTAATTACTGCAAACCAGGCTATGCATACACTGACATAACTTATTACAGAACATACTATGCATACAGTTAGTGTTCTACATACCTTGATATTGTTCCGGTATTTCGTCTCTATCTCACTCTTCTGTATCACTCTTTAAACTGTTTTATGGCATGAGCATACAGTTTGCATATCTGGCAAGTCATCCTTATATACGTCGATACCTGCAACATGTGGTTTACTGCCGCCAATTAGTGTTCTGGTGTAACTAATTACGTGCACTTCAGCTGTGCAGCTACTCAATTCACCAATTACACGGCAACAGTGAGGTATAATTGAATTCTCCACTTGGGCATTGGCCATTTGCTCTGCCTTCGGGGAGACGGCCTGTATTGTGTTTTGTTGTGTGTAATTGCAACTGCTATGTGTAGAGCCAAGTGTATTTTGGTGTCATGTCCCCCGTGGATTGTTTGTGATGGCTTGAGTACGTGGTTCTACCTGTGACTGTATCTGTCATCCCATCCATCTGATAATGGACTATTGCAAACACCTGTAACATCGCCGTTTGTTCCGTTATACGACGGATACAATTTTGCATGGTGCCTTTAAATGTGTCTCTCACAAGGTATGTTAATGGTTCAGCAGATGTAATAGACTAACTGGATGTTTGTGCTGTGATTACGGTCTGTATTGCTATTGTTTCCAGTGTGGGGGATGTAGGCGGGTGTACTTAGCATATATGGTTTTGTGGGGTTTGCATTTCTACATAGTCCATATATATGTGTGTGTGTGGGCCCCTTCCCTAATTACAGTGCTATCACTTAGTAGACTTCTGTTATGGGAATTTACTTTGGGCTGTTGTTAATTGGTTTCTATATGGTATGCATGTGAGGTTGATACTTCCATACCTCCGGATGTACGGCAATATGTGCAGGGATATTTCTAAATGACCGCTATCCCATGTATGTCTGTCCCAGATATTTGCAGTCATTGCAGTGGTGTTGGTGTCAGACCCTCTGTGGCATGGCTTGCCACCTTTTCATATGGCCATAGTTGGACACTTGCGGGTCACACAGTGGTGTTTACAGGCTGACATATAGCCACGGTCAGTACACAGGATAACACATACTTTTATCCTCATTACATACCAATTGTTCTTGGACCTTGCCTACTTATCAGTTTGCATGTAACATTTCCATTTCTTACATACAGGCATGAGTATTTCCTGCAACTATTGCATAATATTTGGGACATACTAATGTCCTAAACTCTCGGACAGTTGCCCTTTGTAAAGTTTCATGTCAGGACACACCTGCCCAGGGAGGGGCTGTCCCTCCCAATGTGGGACAGGTGTTTACCGCATGCCTACGGCTAGCTATACCCGCACCTACAGTAATCATCTACCTCCAAGTTGCCACCTACAGACACATGATCCGGACACACACACACACATTACAGTCACACAGAAACACACATGGCACCCTCAACACACACATACACAGGCTACATCACTCACAACCACAGTTGTGCACGGTACCTACGTGGGCTGCACCGCCGGCAGCAGTGACTACATGTCCTGACTATCGTCATATTGCTCACGGTTCTACTGTTCCAGTACTGTGTTCTTTCTGTCTTTCAGCCTGCTGGTTACGCGTGTTGGTGTGTGACACGTTCCATAGTTGGTGGTGTCCTATTTATTTGTACCTCCAAGGTATTTTGAATGTCGTTGACCTATCTATATATTTGCAGATGTCAGTGACTCCTTATATATCGACATATATAACACTATCGCCCTTTCTATCTGTATTATATATGTGTATATATATATATATATATATATATATATATAAATATATATATATATATATATACACACATATCTCGGACAGGGGTGGTGACAGGCATGCTACGCCTTTCATTGTGTGTTTGTCAGGGTATACTGTGTTTCCTGGACTCTGCACATTTGTGTCTGCACCTGTCACATTACACACCTGCCATAGGTTAAGATTACCTCCCGTCCCACTTTACGAGGGACAGTCCCTCTTTGTGCAGTTGTGTCCTGCAAAATATTTGTGAACATAGCAAATGTCCTGCGACTTTGGGACAAACATATTCCCTATAGTTTATGTAATGGTTGCATAAAACACTTATTTTGTATCTGACCCATCTACATGTTACAGGTCATGGAACACGTACCTGCGACCATTACTAGAATAAGCTTTTTATCTATGCAAAACATCTGACGTTCTGGTTTTCATACTGGCCGGGTGTATGTGTCGGCCTGCAGACATCTGGCATATGTCCCACATTGGTCATTTGAAATGTGGCAACCCTACCATACGTACATCTTGGCTAGCAATAGTGTTGGGTGATTGTATACATGATTGCCTGTTCCACTCCTGGCAGTGGGCGTTTTACCCTTCAGAGCAGGTGCTATTTGTTCAGGGGTGACTAATGCTGGTTTCACCTGTTCTGTACATCATTGACCGTGATCTGCGCAGTGGTCAGTGAAGCTTAGCCCTGTTTTGCGCATATCCGTATAGTCATATTTAAACATCGCTTACCAGCTGTGGGCAACGCTTATTTCCGCTAACGTGTGCTACACATATTCTGATGACCTGCATCCGGAATGCATTACCCGTGCCGTCGGGATTACGTTACATCCCTTGCGGGACGTGGGACCGGGAACATGCACGACAGTCACTGCATGTACCACTTGGACATCTGGGGGTTGCACACGTAGTATGTCATTTTGTATGTGAAGTACACTACAGCAGTTACTCCACACTACACTCACATGGATAACTCCGTTAGTTTACTAATTGATGAGTCCAGTTAATGGTATGTCCATGTGATGTTTACTGGCTGTACTCCGGCATTGGGTATGTATATCACAATTAGCTACACCCGATAATGTGCTACACCTTCATACGTCCGTGGATGCAGCATGCTGGGGTGACAAATACCTGTCATGGGTACATCCCCTGCCTTGACACAACATCCATGATTACATTTTGTGGAGCCCCTCAGTCACGCAGTGGGGAATCCGTGCTGAGTGTGTGTATGACAGTGCTTACACACATGTGCTCCCGCGATTGCCTCTGCTCCAGTAAGCGACAGTTGCTTACTCGATGTTGTGGTGACGGGAGTCACTGTTTGCCCTGTTTGGTGTTTTGCCTCTGACAATCGGGTGTGTACCTACCGATGTACCTGAGAACCTATACACACAGCACTGACAGATGCTGATAGGTGCATCTACTGTTCAGCTGTTGACATTTCCGTGTTCCAATGGCTGTTGCGTGTATAATGTTTGAGGGCTGCCTATGTAGGATTCCACAGTGGGCCACCTATACATCACAATTTACAGGTGGTCGTGTTTGTGTGCCATCCATTTTACTGTGTGTGCAGGTGGAGAGGGGTGTCAGTCCATGGGTGCCTACACTGTTAAGGTATGTGCTATACATTCCCTCTTTGCCAAGTCATAGGCATATTGGGCATGTCTCCGTCTGCCTACTGCCTACCATACTCGCCGGGTGGTGACTTGATTTGTATGTGCGTGCAGTCTATCACACCCAGTACTTCTGGGTAGTTTGCCACACGGTGGAAGTGACGCATATTGCTGGCCAACTCCTCCTGAGTTCGGGGGAAGTATATATGCTCATTGGCATGTGCTAACATGGCATCCAGGAACTGGTGTAGTACCCTGGATGCCAATGCCTGTGAGATCCCCATTATATCTCCAGTTGGCCTTTGAAAGGTACCTGTGGCTAGTATTCATAAGCTTACACATACCTTCGTGTCCACTGAGATGGGTTCCCCTCTGTTGTTTCTGGTTCTCAGGTGTGGCCGGCACAGCTCTACTATTTGCTGTAAGATGTCCCTGTCCACCCTGTAACGCTCTACTATCTCCAGATCATGTAGCCCCTGGTAGGTTACCCTTGGTCTGAGCACTCTTCTCCTCATCTGAGGCCTACGGTGGTTGTCGGCATCATCCTCCACAACACTATCGGTCTGTAACACATGCTGATGAATCACAGCTATGGCGGCTCCCAACATGTACATTTTAAAAGTTCCCCATCTGTTTACACCTATGGTGCAGTGTTTGGGAATACACAGGTGTGTGTTGGGTGCTTTCACACTTTATACTGTTTTGCTGTGAACACTGATGATGTCATAGGGTGTGTATGTATGATCGTGGCTACAGGGTATCTTCTGTGTTTTATTAACGGAACCACTATTGTGCTGCCTTTGGTGTTACATTACATTTGGCTGCCGTGAATTACCTCCTGCCCTTCCATTTACATTTGTGCACGTTATGCCTACCATTTGCTGGTATACATCCAGCAGCCTGCTTTCATTTGTACTTTCCTAGACCTGGCTTATCTTGCGTAATGCGTTCTATTGCCGGTCTACTGTGGGTTTGCTTTGCTCTGCTATGACAGTTCTCCTATCTTTGCATTCCAAGTCCTCCCCTCCTTTCTTTGCAATCCTATGCCTCCCCTATCCTGTTTTGCAGATTTCTGCATGCAGGCTTGTCTACTGCCGTCGATTGGCCGCCGTGAGTTGATTGGTGTTAATTGCTCATTAGTACACCAATTACCCTGCTTCGGCATTTCCTTCTTTTCTTCCCCTGACCTTCCTGTTTGTGCTATTGTTCGCGGTGCATGCATCCGCTTACCGGGTTTCGGGCATGTTTTCATCCCCATACACATGCACTTTCGGGCACCATGTGTGCTTTCAGCTAAACGGTTCTATACCTTCCTCCACACCCCTGTCCTGCAGCTTTGCTTAGCAATGGCCAGGCCAGATTTGCATTGCTCCAATGTGCTTACTGAGACAGTGGCACACCCCTCTGCTGATGTCATGTATCACCTCTGATACACTCCTCGGTGTTATAGCGCTGCGCCCGTGAGGTACATCCTTAATCCGGCAGGACATTTGCGATTCAGTATTACCTGCCTCATTTGCATGGCATTGACTACTAATTCATAGTTACAGCTCCGAACACTGTCACGGGCCCTTGGCAACCCTTGCACCTTGCTTGTGGTGTGCCATGCCTACCATTGCGTATTATGGTGAAATCCTGATTTGTCTTACATTGCGATTTTATGACATTATATATATTTCCTTTGTATTCCTGTTTGCGCACACATGCCCTGCGGTTGTACTGTGCATTACTGTGGACATGACATTAAAGTTGTTTTTTAGGTGTTGTGCATCTTTTCTTGTGCCATTGGCTGTGTATTTAGCCATTGGCATATGTTAACTTTGTAATACATGAGTCTGGTCTGCTTCCATAACTCCGATGTTCTGTTTGGGAAAATGTAAACCGTGTTTTTGGTTTACATTTCCATGGGCTTGCACTACGCCTGCACCATTTCATGTATCGCTGTATGCCTTCATAACATGGTGTGACAGTGCACATGGGGTGATTTGCATACCTATGCCGAGGGCTGCGTAGATCTGGCGTATGCTGGTAGTGCACATGGAATTGGTTCGTACCTGAATCACTCGATGGACATATTTGGCATTACCCCGCATACGCTACGCCTGCGCCTGGTGCAAGCTTCATGAATCCGGGGGATTATTTTTACTTCTATAAAAGATGTGATGTTGAAATGGTGAGCTAAGAAACAGATAACAGACCATGCCAACATGTTATAAGTTATTAGTTGCCCATTGCAGAGTAGTTAAATAATATTACTTAAAATGTCTACATTTCTGTTTAGAAGGTATAAAACTGCTGCATGACACAATTACCAAAATCATGCTTGTTTTATAAATGCAGTCAGAAAATTGAATATGACTGTTTTGCAGTACATGCATTTGCATTTTCTATTCCTTCTTATACCAGTTGAACAGATATCATTAAATATTTAGTATAGACTGACATCAGGACTAATTTAAAAATGTGTGTAGTATTTTAACTTAAAAATAAAATATTAATATTTTAATTATTTTATAATTAAAAATAATTAGTATTTGTTAACTTAATTAGTATCTTGTAAAACCTAAATATAGTTCTGTGTTTTTGTAAAAGCTTCCAAATATTATTCTCTGTAAAACCCTTTGTTCTGTAAATATTCTACATATTGTATAAACTGCAATTATTGTTTGCAGTATAACTGTTTGTATCAACTAAATTTATCTGTACTGGAGCTTTTCTCCCCAGGCCTCTGCTGAAAATGGGCTACTGTCCAGTCAGGCTATCTCAGTAAACAAAAGTAAATACATAATAATAAATATTTTTCTTTTGTTTCAAACAAAAGTTAAATTATACCTGTGCATTAAAAAAACTTGACTTTCCCAAATTACATTTCTTTTTTATTTCCATATAAAATAAAAGTTTACTTCTTCATTGAAAAATTAGCTAACTTATTTGAAGGATAATTATTTGCACTGCTCAATCTGCAGATGTAGTCTGTTCTAGACATAGGGGTGATGCTGTGTGATGAATCAGTCTCTCCATCACATATGTTTATTTGATGGTAAAGATTTCAAGTCCTTGTTTCTGGCATTTCTAGAACTATTAGACTTGTAGAGATAAGAGGTCCAAGACAACAATGTCTGTAATAGCACAGAAGGCATGGCAGAGACCTCCTGAACAAAGGGACAATGCTTCCAATCTCTCTTGATAGCACACAGACTTTAAACCCATAATCTTCATTCTTAGCAATCTATGGAGTCCTAGTTGTTTCATATGTCTAGTGAGGTACATTCCAAAGGGGAAATTATACTCAATAATTGGTCTAATCATTGCTAAATATAAGAGACAGTGACTTAGATCTGGAAGCTATTCCCTTAGCAATTAGCTAAGTAGAAAGATTTTCTGACTACCACTGTTATGTTATGATCCAAAAGAAGGTACTATTGACCTATTATCCACGTTTCCTAACATAATTTTCATTTTGAAGTAGAGAATTGTCTATTCTGTATGTGTGTGTGTGTGTCGGGGGGGGGGGGGTCTACCAGATCTGACAATGATGTACTCTTTTGCATTCAATTTGAGCCTGTTAACAGTACACCAGTTATTTACAGGTATAAATTCTTGCTGAAATTTTAAAGTATCAGGGGGACTTGACAAATGCTCCTAGTTTGCAATAGTCTACAAACTTAGTCAGAGGTTTTTGTTTTAAATGAGGGATTAAACAAGTAAATGCTTAAAAGAAGGGATCCCAACACTAAGCCTTAACACTGGTTACGCCCATACTTTCTAATGACATAACTACCACTCATACTATATGAGTTCTGTCTTTTAGCTAGTTTGCTATCTGTTTGCAAGGTGTTAAGCTTACTTTCGATGCCAACATGTGGAATAGGGACTGGTCCTTACCTTTTAATCAACATACAGATCAGGTTCTTATTAAAGTTATGTAGCTGCTTAAACTCTGCTGCTTGTTGCCCAACCCCACTCACCAGCTATGTGTCAATACATAACATGAAAGGTACTTATTCCAAAAATATTATATGCCTTCCATTTGCTAACCTTCAATTGCAGCTCCAACAATAACACAGTTCAACTGAAATAAATTAATTTGCAGGTTTCTCTACTAATATTTAGAAAACTCATGTAATGCTTCATTTATCATATTTTTCTATATTGTCTATAATATTTTTCTATAATATATAATTATATATTTCTGTAATTCTATAATTTCTATAACCTTTCCTAGTATATATTTTGTTTCCATCTGCATACACACACACAGGCACGTGTGTATGTACATATGTGTATAAATTCATCAAATGACTTGAGTAGGTCAAGAAACATGGTGTAAGCAACATGACCACTGCCAATACCCTGTGTAATCCTCTTGAAGAAGTTTACCAAATTCATTAGGTGGGATGCTCCATTGAGAAATAAACTGCTGTATGTCATGCCTAGTAAGACTTTTATCATAATTTATAATGTTGGTTATAGTACATGCCATGGCATGGCAAATGAGACTCATTTAGACTAGTGGGCCTATTGTTCCTAGGGTCAGTGGTAGGTCCCCCTTGTGGATTATCATCACCACTGTGGTGCACCAAATTTCAGAATCAAAACCTGCAGATAATCTTTGAATAAACAGTTTGAGGAGTGGTACTTTTAGAACAGCCAGATAAATTATTACACCCCATGGAAGGAGTACTTTTGGTCTTAGAAAGCACTGTCAATACATGTTCTTTTGTGATATTGAGGAGTTTAAAGGATTCAGGGATATGTGGTCTTTGTAAAGAATTCTTTGGGGTAAAGTTATCACTGAGTTTGTTTGTTAATAGGCTGGCAATATCTATTGGGTCTGAAAAAGTTAGTATCATTTTGAATACGTTCAGAGCAATGTCAGGCATTGTTCCTTAATTTCCTAACTTAGCTGAAGAAGGGATTATAATTGCCTTTAGCTTCAGATGCTAACCTACATTCATGGACTGCTTTACTAGACCTAATATTACTTTTCAAGTTTTAGTAGTATTTTCAATAACATCCGTGATATAAGGAGTTTTGGATTGGGTATATATTTTAAGGAGCCATTTTTTGTTTGTTAGTTTGTTTGTTTGTTTGTTTGTTTGAAAATTTATGCATGCTTGAAGGCCATTAAGGAGGTTTGTTTTTGAATTTCCCATTTGATTTTCTTCTGGTTGGGACATCTAGTCTATACATATATCAGATTAGGCATAAAACTCCTTCATTAAGCTACCAGGTATGTCATCTTTGGGGCTGATGCTGCCATGGGTGAATTTTGAAGCCTCATCATTGAATTTCATGAGGTTATTGCATTTGAAGTCTCTGAATTCTCATATATTACATGCAGAGGCTCTGCAAATTTTGAAGAAGAAAGTCATTACTTTATGATCTGACAAATGATGGGGAGATACCATGAGAAGAGTTCATAAGGAGACTGTATTTGGAAGGACCTTACGACTAATATCTTCTAGTGGATTTCTTAACTATCTCATCAAGGGGAGTTTTTGTTTATTGAATTTATGCTTTTTTCATCATACTCTGCATTGGAGGTATAGGTGCTACAGTTTATTGTGGAGAAAATGAAGATTCCCAATATATTTGAGCACTTGTTTAAAGGAAGGTCATAAAGCACATTTAAAAATCTTCATGATTACTAAGGGAAGTAGATGGTGTTCTGTAACAGGCAATAAGGTGATAGCTTGTCCTTTTTAGGGTGATCTGGAGTAGCATGGGTTCTGTTTGTAGCTTTCTGAGAATTTGCCTGGAGGTGATATGGTCCTTAACAAATATGGAAATACCACCGCAGTTGTCATCAGGCCTCAAGGCATGGTAGGATCAAAACCCAGTTATGGAGGGATTGATTTATTTGCATTTAGACTGTTGTTCAGTAATCACACAACTATGGATGTGTTCCAAATGTATAAAAGCTTCAAGAATTTGGCAATTTGTTGCTTTAAGTGGCAAGTCCACTTACTCTCACTAGTTCAGTCCTAGTTAAATATTGAGGCCTCCCACCACCCAATCCTTCTGAACTGCATAGCCCTACCATACACCTAAATCTAACCCTAAAGCTACCAGTCAGCCTCTACCTCTAACACTAACACATCCTTCCCTAACCCTAAAGCCCCTAATCAGTCTGTAAACCTAAATTTCACTTCTCCTCCCTAAACCTAAAGCCTCCATTCCCATTCTCCTGATTGTTCACTAACCCTAAACTTCTCTCCAGCCCTAACTCTAATCTCCCCTTCCACTTCCTAATCATAAAAGCCCCCCTCACTAAAACTAAATCCCACATTCAATTGCTGCTTGAAGCTGTTAACTACACTCCTACCCCATGCCACTCCCTCCTTCCCTCCCTGTCCTCTGCTGCACTAACTTTGCCTGACCTCATCTACTGTGTTTGGGTCATGTGCAGCAGCTCCACTAACTCTGCATGGCTGCCCCATCTCAGCTGAACATGTAGATATGTTTGGGCAAAAATCTTCTGCCGTGTGATCTACAAGATACCATAGTCCTTGGGTGTGAGAAAGTAGCCTTCAAGCATCTGGACCCAAGCACGTGCAATAGACTCACGGGTTGATTAGGTTGATTGTGACATTTCTGTTACATTCTTTATTATGTTTTCTGCCTTTGACAAACTGAATTTCTGCATCCTTGATGAACTAAACTTTAAGCAATGGTAACATTTCTGACTAAACTTTATTTGCCTCATAAACAAAATGTTAACCTAAATATATATTTTTAAACAGAACACATGTAAGGCTGCTTGATATTTATTTAAAACTTCAGATTCTGAAAGTAAACAAAAAGTTAGGTGTCCTTTTTGGCTTTATTTTTTTACTTTATTTTAGTGTTTTGAAGCTGTATAGCATCTGCAGCATATTAACCTCCTTGACTCACCATCATCTAAACTAAATGTGTTTTCCTGTTCCATCTGGCAATCTGATTTACTGACATCGCAATGCAGGCAACAATGAGCATTTGCTAAACCCATGCCTCCCCTTGTTGTTACGCATCCAAAGTCAGCTCTTCAGTATGTTAAGGTTTCACTGCCTGCCATATCTTTTAATGGAATGTTCCTAGAGCTTTGAATAATGTAATGAATTCAATAAAGCAATATTCAGCAGGCTATATATTAGTTTCAGCCTATAACTCTTCAAATTAGGAGTCAGAAAATAAACAGCGTGAAATGAGATAGGTCATACAGACTGTAGGTTTTGTGTAAAATGTGTTTCAGTGTGGCTTTGAATTCTTGCATGCTAGTATCATATTCATTTATTTTTGCATTACAGCTTTGATATAAAGACTGAATATTGTAAATGAATATAAAGTCATTTGTATTCCTTAGGCATAAGCCAGCAAACTACATAACTCATGAAATCTACAACAGACTTTTGGCACATATGTCTTTATACAAATTTTGTTGCCCATTGTACTTACATTTTCTGAGATATGCTTGCATTTAAAAATTGCATTATATTTTTATAAGTATATTTAAGTATAAATTAAAAAAAATAATCAGGAAAATTGCAATCTGATGTCTTTAGGACTTACACAATGTATATATGTATTAGGAGGTAAGAAAAGTTGTATTTTTTGAAGAAAAACTTACATCAGCCACCAGTTGCTCCTTTCTTAAGATGCAATAGCTGACTGCTAGTATGAAAAATTTTCAGCATGAGAAAGGTACAAACTCTTGCGGAATACTGAATTTCATCAGCATGCTTACATTTGAGTTTGTTCTTTTTTTCATTGAAAAGAAAAATATTCAGAATGGTCCAGAGCACTCTAAAATATGTTTAGCAGGTAGCCCATATGGTTAGCAACATATTTCATGCATGATTCTGATAGAAACCAGAGAGAAACAGACTGTGATATATGCGTGCATGTGTGTGCATGTGTGTGCGTGTGTGTGTGTGTGTGTGTGTGTGTGTGTGTGTGTGTGTGTGTGTGTGTGTGTGTGTGTGTGTACCATTATAAGCATGATTGTGGCACACTGACCATGGCCAGTATCTTCACTGATGTCACAGTAGTGTTTCTCCCAGTAATTTAGCCACTGCATTGTAGCATAAAGTGGTCCTCCACATTATGCAAACTGTAACACCACATTGCTACTATAGCCACAGACCCCAGATCCCACCATAAGTAGTAAGGAAGTACAGACTGCCTTGTCAAACAACACATAATTCAGATTGGTAGTTTTATTCACATGCTTCTAATGTGGGCATGCACACTGTGACAGTTTTCATCTAATTAATGTCATCCTGAACCTTATGTTGATGTTAGGAATGGCTCCCTACTGAAATGTCAACACTTGAAATGCCGAGTTCTGGCAAGCCCAAAAAAAGATCATAAACACAAGAAAAGAGTGAATTTTGAAAATCACTCTTCTCCTTTAGGCTTCTTTTTGCAAAGGGGCTAGCCCCCCCCCCGCACCCCCATGTGGGGTGCAAGCTGCCTACACTCCCCAAATATACAAACTCCTACATTATCATACCTCAGAGAAAAGTGAATATTCTGATCAATGGCATCTTGAATTTTGTATAGGTAAGTCCGATCGTTCGGCCATGCAGTCTATGTATTTTTGGACTCAAATTAGTGAGTCCCGATATTTCAAATGGTTACCGTCAGGAAGACCCTATATATTTATCTCACACACTGGATGCTGCAGAACTCTAGTAAGACCAAGCCATACAGATAATCCTGATCCATATTGCTGGCTTTCAGGACCTCCCTAACAAATAACTCCTGCAGGACAGCAAACTACAGTATGTGCAGTACAAGAAAAACCCATCTGTAATTAATGGTCAGTTTGAGAGCATTATTTTATGTACCAACAAGAGTACAGTCTCCCCATAAATAAAGGATAAATAAATATGTCATATAGCATATACATGAGCTACCTATGAAGAAATGACTACAACTTCACAATGGCAGATCATTAATCATTAAGAGCAGGACATACCATTCAGTGCTGCACACCAGCTGGTCTTTAGCAGGCAACTTAGAAATAAAACATCTCAGCATACCCTGGTTGTCTAATATGGAAACTTACTATAATCTGGCAGCAGGTCACATGATCATGCTTGTCTGTTTCTGGGCAGCAATGTTGGGCTGCATGCTCTGGCTCAATGCCAGTTATGACTGCCTTGTACAGAGTGCAGCTGTATGGTATTATTAAAGCGCCATCTGCACTTGCCAGGAGTATTCAGTGATGTTGCCATTCAGTTGTAATGACAGGTATGTGTCCATTGTGAAACATTCATGGAGCACAAGATGCTTACACTGAAATACACTGGATGTGTAGCAATTGTCTTCATGCCTACCCATAAGTAAATCTGCTTTACATACTGGTAGGGGCCTCAACTGCTTACATAATTTGCCCTGTGGTGTATGGCCACTCCTACACTGGTAGAATACTACTCAGATTAAGCTGTTCTGAGTAATGTCACAGTTTTATTCAGTGGAGTATTATACATGATATTGTGCACCTAGAATCGCACAAAAAGGCACTAATGAGAAGACGTTAAGTATGATATGTTACAGTGAATCCTTATAGTGCAGATTACATCCAGCTGGGCACATGCAGTTTTACATTGTCTGGCTTTTGATTAAATTTAATTTTTACCTGTACTCAGCTTATTCAGTGCATGCCATGGTTGGGCTTCATAGATGAGTCTTATGCAACTGTGTGGCACTAATTGGTAAGGGATTCCCTGTGAGAAGAGCTGCCTAGCTAATTACACATATATTAGGCATTGAATAAAGCCTGCAGTCTAAGCAACTGGTTGCATAATTAAAGAAAACCGTAGTACTAACAGGAAAAGTGCTTCTAGTCTGCTCTGTTTTTTTGTTGTGATTTCTCCAAATGTCTTGGGAATCCAACACTGTTACATGAATATACCCCATTTCTGAGTAAGGAAGCAATTAAAGTTCAAGAAGTCTGTATTGCACTAATACATCAGTATTTCATATTTGCTAAAAGTATTATATTTTTACCCAAAATGTGCTTAGAATTTCCTACTTCTGCAGTTCATAAGGGGTTACATTTAAGTGACTACATTCTCTGTCTGCATCTATTACAGTAAATAATTTACATAATTTTGGAATGCAAGTTATTGGTCTATAGCTCTTAGGATATTTTGCCAGATCACTTTGAAAAAGCAGTATGATTTTTCATGTTGTTAACTAGGTTGGTGTTTTTTTAGAGTGTGCATAGAAGTAATTTTTATGCAGAAGACTATCCTCAGGATTCAATAAAATCTATGTAGGCTCCATGTAGAGCCTACACCGAATGTACCCATGTATACAGCCAAGTTTCCCCCTGGGCAGAGTGTCATGCATATTAATCATGGTGCACTGGTGAGGGAGATCATAGTAACAGGGATATTGAATTCATGTAGGCAGTAGTGTAGTGTCATGTGGTGGTGGATTGTCCAGGGAATTCCTGGACAGATGTTATGTATAGGAGATGAATCCATGTAATATGCCCTGCTAGTGCAGACATATGTGTGAATTTTAATATTTTTTATGTTTGTATTTTTTTAATGGCCGTTTGTGCAGTGTGGCATGGAGTGAAGCAATGCCAAGCTGCATATACACATACACAGCTGACACCTGCCAGACATATAAAAATAGAAACTGGATGCAATAAATTATTCATTTTTGCTTTCTTTTAATGTACATTTGCATGGTGCAGAGTGCAGCAATGCTAAGCTGCACTTACACATGCACAGGTGACATCTGCCAGACATCTATAAACAGACACCAGATGTAATTAATGACGTGTTTTTTGTCTGTGTGTATGTCCATTTATGTGGCATGGTGCAGTGCTTAGCAATGCTATCAGGTAGCTTAGTAGTGTATGTGAAGGTATACTGGATTTCTTGCTATCCAAGTAGCTAAATAGGTAGCATTGCGGCCTCAAGAGTTGTAGGTCTCAGATTCGAGTACCTAGCAGTTATATGTTTTTAGTTTTTATTCCTGTGGAAATGAGTGAGGTGATCTAAAGGGCAGTTTAAAATAAAAACAAAATTGAGTGCTTAAAGATGGTTAATGGCTATGCCTCTTTGTTGCTAAGCTTCGCTAAAACACGATTGTGCGAGTTTATGTGATGGTCAGCTCCGTTAAGCTGGTTTGCGTGATGTTAAGCAATGCAACACTATTTTGAATGTTACAGTATGACATGTAAGGGAAGGAAAACAGCATATGTTAAGGCCAATAGGCAGGAATTCTGCATCATTTGTTGGAGTCTTATTAACCTGTTGATATTCCTGGCAGTGTTGGTGAGGGAGTGCAGAGGTGGAGTGTGCAGGAGTCCAGAGTATTGTTTGGACTCCTGGTTCACAACTACAAAAGCTGTTGCAGGACAATTACCAGGGCTCAGAACGGAAATCTAAAGCCTGGGATCATTTGGCCAGGGATCTTTCCAGTGCTGCTGGTATCCTCTGCACTAGTGAGCAGTGTCTTTACCACTATGATGACCTGAAGCAAATAAAGAAGGGAACCTTAGATACCTGGGTCCACGAGGCTAGGGCTGGGCATGTCCCACTGCTATGTAAGGTCTTTTTGTTACTACTTTACTGAAATACAAGCTGAATCTGTGCAAGACTGGTATGGATAATGGTGCGCTTCTCTTCCAATAGCTGCAAGTGAATGGGCTCACAACGTCCAGTCTCATGCCAGGTGCCTGGCCAGGATGCACCATGAATGTGGTAATTACTGATACTTTCTGATAACTGTAGTACAATATAGAATAAACAATATCAATAACAATAAGCAATAAGATGTAAAGCAGGATTGCAGTTTGATAATGAATGTGTGCGAATAACTGCAGCAGGGCTGTATTCAATGCATGTCTGTTCTAATGTCACTGCAGTCAACTATAAAACTGAAATAAAGAATACAAAAGTAATCACCTGATAAATGTATTGCACAACCCACAGCATGCTCGGGGCTCTCTGCAGTTTCCTTGTGGTCACATAATTCTCTCTATTCCTCCCACTGCAGGAACAAAGTATATGGGTAAGGTAGCCCACGTTCTAGGCAGATATCATGTGCATACTTCACAGATTCTAAAGTGAAATAATAAAATGGAAAGCAGGATTGTGGTTTGATAATTAATGTGTGCAAATAATTGCAGTTGGGCTGTATTCATTGCATGCCTGTTCTAATATTGCTGCAGTTAATTGTTACATTATGTGCACATCCCCTGCAGTCACAGCTTTTAGGTTCTACTCCCATGCCTGCCAAGTAAGACATGAGGGCTGTGTAGTCTACTTAATATACACAAACATACCTCTCAACTGTCATGATTTTTCATAATGTAATGACAACTAGCCAATCTGTCTGGTCTGTGATTAGCAGATAAATGATTAACTGCAATACAATGTATTTACAAATCCATTTACAGAACACCTTGGTAGCTGTGTACATGCACATTATGTGAAACAGTTCAATGTAGTTGTGTACTTGCATTTGTTAGTGCTTGGCCCATACTGTCCCATGCTAACAGCTTGACAGGTATGTATGTGCTAATTCATCTATAGAATAATTTGAGTCACTGTACTCATAACAGACACCTCACACCTGTAGAAGTATGTATTAACAGCCTGCGTATTAATATCATCTGCGACTTCACTAATGGTATGTTTTTCTTTATCTCCCCACCCTTTATTTTCTTTGATTTATCATTGTTATTTATTATTATGATTTAATAGCGTTGTTGTCTCTTAATTAGACGTTGCCCGTTCGATTCTCAGTTAGAGCGTCTTCTGTGTGGCGACATGCGTGAATGGGTGTTCCTTCATTGAAGGGTGTGCATTAGGCCCGGCAAGCCAGCACATAAAACTCTACTGCCAATCATTAGTGGACCAGAGTTCCGCTGTGGTGACCCCTAACTGGGAAAAGCCGAAAGACACAAATTAATATACTTTGTTTAACTGGTGTTATGGGTTTTTTCATTCTGGTTTACTGTTAACATACTTATTGTTATGTTATTTAAGTTATTTAATGTTGTGTTCCACATAATATGCCTTAGTAAGTATTTGGATCAATCAATGTTATATTCCATTATATTAATACTAACATTGATTTGGTTATTACAAACCTTAACTTATTGTTATAACTAATTTACTATAGCACAAGTTAGGCCAGTTTCAGGTGAGCCACCTACCTTGGCTCCTCCAACCATGGCACCGGGGCACAGCCTGAGACCCAGCCTGGTGGTGCCATCTCTGTTTCCCCTGAACAACCTGTGGCATTGCATAGTTCCACTCTACAGGGCAGGTCTGGGCCCCCCTCTGGTAGTGGCGGTAGAGGGGTTGTTGTCACCCATGATGAACTGCCAGGATTGGTGCACAGGATTTTGTTCTGTGGTTTTGGACACCACCTGTGCTGGATGGAGGGCATGCTGGTCACCCTGGTGGGGCAGTCTCACCCCAGAGCCCAGCCTTCACCACTGCCACCCCAGTGGCAGCAAAGGATCAGTGACAACAGTCCCATGGGTGGGGACTTGAGTCACATTGCTGCCTTGTTGAGGTACCTGAGACTGGGATTTCACAACACCCTCCTTATCCAAGGTGTTCATCCACTTTTTTCTTCACACACCACCCTGTCTGCTTTCTGGTCTGTCTGCAAAAGCTTCCTTACCTTCCAAACCTACCCACATGTACCTATGTCACTTCCCCAACATTGCACTCTCACCTTAAAAATAAATAGGCACCTGTCCCAAAAAAAAAAAAAAAAATCGTCCCATACATAGTTCTCCATTTCACACGTGTCTACTGGACATGAGTAATTTGTTCCAACCGGCTTGACAACACAGTCATGTTGTCCTCACCCCTCTCTCTGGGGGTGACAGTCCAAATTCATTTACAAGTTCTGTCAAAGTGCACAGTTTTTGCTGTACAAGAAATGGACAGCTATGGTTCTTTCCTACATCCTTCCTGCACATACCTACCTGCCTTTCACTATGTGTTTCCCCCTGCTTGCACCCCAATTTCACCATGGTCCTATCTCCCCATTTTTTTTCTTTAAAGATTTTTTGCATGTCACTGCATGATTGATAAAACACATATTGATATCTGTGTTTTAAATGATAATAAACACATACAAAATAAACACCTGTCCCCTATTTCAAACCCGAGACCATCACACCTATGGACCACAGCATTAACCTGTGATGCCACATAGCTGTTAATTAAAACAGGTGGTTTAAGCAAAACATAGTAATTGCAAGTTACCATAATTAAGCGTGTTGAAACAGAGCTGCGCAACACACCTCATTGTGCAAACTTGCTGAGAAACTAATGGAAAAAAAATGGGAGTGTAATTTGGAGTCTGGTACAGGGGAACACAACTAGACAGACAGCCAAAGACTAATGGATGTAACTGAGATCTCTAATAGCAGGTAAATGGGCACTTTTATCAGCAGCATGTACAAATACACTGGCTAAAACCTTAATGGCAAAATACAAGTTCAACTGGGACTCTGGTGGAGGAAAACATCCCTATAAAGCCAGGCATATAAAATGGATGCAATGGAGGTATATCACAGCCTGTATGTGTGCACATATACCTTCACAAAAACACATGCTGTAGCAGTCCCAGAGTAGCTCAGTCTGTTAAATGATTTGCAAGCAGTATATTTTGCCACACATAGTCCTGGGTTCAAATCCAGTGGTATGTAGCATTTAAATTACATGACTGAGGCATGTACTCTTTATCCACACAATGCATTTCAAATGAAATGTCTGCTTTTCAAGGATGGACATCACAGGGCTGCAGATAGGAACACACTTGAAATATCCCCTATAGCAACACTATAACTGCATTAAGTGTCAAGTCATGCATTAATGTGAATTCACAGAGGTGTTTAACTCAGATATTGTAAATGAGGCCCACTAATATCAGAGTGCACCGCACAATCATTTCATAATGATATTACAGATTACCACAACTGCAAAACTAACATACACATATGGAGGGCCTGCTAGTAACAAGGACTGCCAGCACACAAGTTCCAAATGACTACCATAATGTAATGCTTGGCCTGACAATTGCCCAATGGTTGACATAATGGTATATTTACCCACTATGTTGCTCAAGGACACAACAAGCATGTTGCCTAGTACTCTGTTAGTGATACCATTGCCTAAAATACTTAGCTTAAACACATGCCTTAACTTGCAGTGGAATGGGTACTCTCACTCTGACTCTGACTCTATAACAAGGTTGCCACAGCTCCCACAGTTACTCTTACAGCCTGTTGTCCTCCAGAGTGTTCACACTCTCTGCTTATGCCTATTGCCTGCAGCATCAGCTGCAGCCTGTAGTACACACATCTGTATGTAAAAGTAGCTGCTACAGATGTACCCTCTGTGATGATGTAGTGTATTGACCACAAGAACGTCCAGCACAACATATCAGAAAGGGCCTCTACTGTACATGAAGGCCTTATGTCTTGTTCAGTGGTTGCATGTCATTGGCTGATTATACTACAAATCAGCTGTGTTGGCTGCTATTACCATTTCAGAACCACAGATTGGTTAAGAGCCAATCACCTGGTAATGAGAACCATGTTAAAATGCAAACATCTGGCTAGGGGAACTAGCCTTTATGAGACTTTCTTCACACAGTAAATGCGTTGCCAAAAACCTTATATATCTGCACATATCAAGAGAGGAGTATTGTACTCCATCAATTATGTAACCTTTTTGTTTACAACATGATGCATATGTGTGAATATACTTAGGGGCAATGGGGGATTACTAAAAACCAGCAGTGGCAGCCGAGTAACAAGCACCAAAAAGAAAACCAAAAGTCTTGGTACAACAGAGGGAAATCAATAAAGGCAAACCCACTCAAAATAAAAACACCCGGAGCAATATTTTAAAACTTTAATAACAAATAGATTAGATTAAGCTCTTTCATTCAGAATAGGGATTACAGCATTAAGTCCTTCTTAGAACTGTAATTATGACATGACATTTATCTTCAGAGTTGCTACACCTAAGAGGATATACAATACATCAAAGGTGGAATGTTTTTTGTCAATGTGGCACACTGGTTTCATGGGAATGTCCCTTTGGGTCTATATCATATGATCAAATAGGAAAAACCGCAAACGCTCACAATCTCAAAAGTACCGGAACTCAAACTTGCTATTCCAATTCTAAATATATATTCCACCTCCGAGATTGCACTACAGTGAGGAAAGGGCAAATATTCCATTCTTCACTGTACCACAATCTCAGAAAAAGCACTTTGAGATCCATTACTTTAGAGATTATGAGTATTCACGGTTTTTCCTATTCGCTCATATGATATAGACCCTGTCCCTTTATAGTGGTTGTAATACCACACTGCTATTTGTTTGGCACTGTTGTTTTGACATATTATCATGGGGGGAAGGTTGCCCCTAGGGGACACACTATAATGGATTCCTGTTTTGGGTGTGTGATCATATGGCAGTATCTGTCGTGGCACAAACGGGAATAGCTGACTGTTGCTAGCATCGTAGTTGTACCCACATGCTTAGTATGTTTGCACACTGTGGAATATAACATGTGTAATCAAGCAGTGTATCCTACCAGCCATTCAGTTCTTGTTGTATCTCTACATAGTGTACTTCCAAGTATGTGATCCTGACATTTGTTCCCATTTTGTCTTTCAGGAAACGTATGCCAGACACAGTGCCCCTTTGACGGATCCTAACAATTATATCATCCTGGAAGGCTTTCCATCAACATCATGAACTTCTACTGTCCAGGGGGAGGCAAAACAGGGAACAGTGACCAGCATTGTGGGCTGACCTTGCCCATGAAGTGAACACCATAGTTCACCAGAGCAGGACATGTGAGCAGGTTTGACACCATGCCACATATATGATTAATGCTGCATGCAAAAGAGCTGCAGATGTGGCCAGGGATCGTGGTGTCACCGGTGCATGGCCTACTGCAGATCAACCATTCTCAGTCACTGAGGAATTCCTGACAAACCTAGGAACACACAACAGCTCCCAGGCATCCATCACACCATATATTGTCGATATGGGTGCTACAGTTTCCATGCCAGAGGAGCATCCAGGTAGGCTTAGTTTAATCAGCACTGGAATACTGCAGCATTCAGTGTGCCAAGATGTACATACCTTAACATGGGTGTCAGGTGTTTGTTCTTTGGTGGGGAGGAGTATAACTGCTGTTTGAATCTCATGATCAGATTTTGACCAACATAACAATTAAAGTAGCTACTGTAAATGTGAGATTTATGGATGTATTACCCTGTTATAGGGCAACATGCATTGGTGTTTACATTACCTCTCCCTCAACTTTTCACAGGTCACTCAGGAATCGGATAAGGTTGTGGTCTTGCTCCTGGTAAACACAACACTGTTTTGTTACAGATGTAGATTTACTGCAATGTATTCCCTAAAGTGTCATCTCAGACCTGTTGGTTTGATTGCTGTACTGTTGGTATGATTACCAACTGCACATATATTTTCTGACTGTACACACTTTAGAGTCATACCTATGCTTTGTGGGTGTGAAAACACTGATAGATGTGACAGTATTGTGAGGACATTACAGATTGCCATAAGTGTCAACTATGCAGAGTCTTCACAAATGTCAACAGTGTATCTCATTTTTGCTGATGAGGTTGCTGTTTAAAGAGCTTTTATTTACAAGTAAGTACAAATGTTTGTAGGAAAAGTAATGTCTTCATGTCCTACTATATGAGGTTGGGGGTTAAACAGGTCTATAATTGTGACAGAATATACAGCTTTACATATATTGCAACATAGTACTGCAGAGCATAATAGTGCAGGTATTAAAGTACTGCTTTTCCCTTTCTTAACACGGGTGACCAAAGGGATGATCTCTGTCCCCTACATGCCCTGATATCAATGTCTCTTCAGACTCTGATGATGATGGTGGCCAAATTGGGCACAGGTGCAAGTTTCATGGATGAATCTGTCCAAGAGGTTTACATCCTTCTACTGCCCTCATTATCACTGCACACAGTCAGTATGCCTACACATACCCACTCCCCAGAGGACACAGATATTGGACAGTCAGTGGTTGCGGACATTGATCAGGAAAGTGTGGCAACTATGGCTCCAGTGAGCGTAGACATTAGCCACAGCCAGGGACCTGGTGAGGTTCCACATGGGCGGATTGGTAGGGGTTCTTTTGGGAGGACTGCTGTCCTTCAACCACCTGTTGCAGGTGTCTCATCACAGGTCACTCGGAGTATGTTTTGGGTCATCAAGGAGGCACAGGCATGCTCCAAAAGGAACTCCAGATGAAAGCTCAGGGTTATGGATGCAGCACAGTCTGACATCTGTGACTGCCTCCACTGCATTGGTGATACCCTGGATCGATTCACTGATGCTGTGGAAAAAAGGTAGCATAAGACAGATCCTAGAATATCTTTCTTGGAACGCACATTATCTGTGATGGAACATCTGGCTGGAGATGAGTGCCAGACTTGTAGACGTAGGTCAGCATCTCCATCTGCTGAGACTCCACAAGGTCATACACAGTCATGATCCTGTAGTGGCAGCACATCCAGCGCTCCAGAGGGGAGTGTGATGTCCACACCAAGATATGGCAGGCCATGGGCTTGAGGTTCTGGCCATTCCTGTGGAGGGCACAGCAGACAGCAATCACCATCAGGTACTAGCAGCACTTCTCACTTTTGGCATGGAGCTGCCAGCACAACTTCTGGCAGAGTTAGTTGCTATGTTTCGGGGCAGACAGGGTGAACTGTCAGCTCTAACATGCATGGTTCAAAGCTGACCAACATGCACACATGTAGGGCTAGCACTGAACTTGACTGTGTTCATGCACATTCTCACACACCATTGTCAAATTCAAGTCACCTACAGACACAGATGGCACATTTCCATAGTCCATCTTGCCTGCTTCCTTTCCTGACTCACACACATGCTGTCAACCTAATGGATCAGCCTAGGCCTCCTGCACCCCCACACAACTCCCTGTGCAAGTGATGATACATGTGCCACATCCGTGTCATCCTCATCATAGATGCAGGGAAATAAAGCTATGTGTCTGATGCATGGGTGACTATATAAATTAACATGTACTTGTGTAATGCATTGTTGTTTTGCCATGCCACTTGTAGTGGTTACTGACAGGTACTGCATGCTGACATTTGTAATGAGTAAGCCACATTATTTTGTGTACCTTAAGTTGTAGGATGTTGTAATGACTGTATACTTACACAATGAAAGGTATGTCATGGACCTCTTTATGGTTCAGTTTCAGGTGTCTGAAGGGGACACCTATGGATACACAGCAGCAAAAAATCCATGGATATCACAGCATAGGAAGGAATGTCAGCAGAGAAGAAATATGTTTCCTGCAAGGTACACCACTATAGGTGCATGGCTTCACACGCTCATATGTGTATAACAGGCTAACAAGGGCAATGGCATCACTCAGCCTACTCATGCATTCCTAATCAATGAAAAGGTATGATATCCTTAATAATTGTCACCAGGTTTTCTGCAGCTAACAGATCCACAAATGTGGTGATGGAGATAAACCATGTACAAATTTCCAGTGTCCATTACAGACATTTGTCTTACACCACTTATGATTGTCTTGTTCTGCATCACATAGTGTCACTTTCACATGATGTGCATTACAGTAGATGTGTGCTTCACATGCATGGGGAGCCTGTTACATATATGGTGTAGTGTCTGTGTTACATACCTGTCTCTCCAATATGTACTATTTGTACCACAGTGATGGTGTAGGTGTGTAGAACAGGTAATACATGTCTTAGTCCTGTCTTGGATAAGCGGGAGGTACACATTGGGATCCAACACCTCCCTGTATTGTGGCCATACACACCCCCTCAAAAACATGTAGGAGACAGATTACAGATGTACAGTCTTGACACAGACTGCATCGGACATGTTATTTACAATGTGTATTGGTTTACCATGTAACCTGTGTGGCTGCTACAGTTGTAAGATATGCCTGTGTAGTAGCATGACAGAGTTGCCATTGCATTCAATGATAGGTATGATGAGTGCTAAATATAGTATAACAATGACAGCCTGGGATTTACATGCCATACCTTTCTGTATAAGTTGTACAAAATTGTGACCTGTGAAAGTCAAAGGCTACATTACTCTCTTTGTCCATAAGTCCATGAGTAATAACCATTGCAGGTGGATAACCCATGAGGGCATGTCAGTTGTTCTGCTGGGGAATGCACACAAACACATAAAGATATGCACCAAGTAGCCTGCAATGAGATTAGAACCTCTACCTTTCTAGGTCTTACACACTATAGGTCACAGTATTTATTGCATGAGCCACGGCTTAAGTCTGGCTCAACTATGTGCAGTGTGCAAACACTACTATATTTTCCAGGAATGTATGACTTCCAAAAGGATAGTATTGTGCAGTCCTTGGCATTTACTATTTGTCAGTGGCTCTGACAACAACTGAATGTGTGCCTCAGGCCATCCTGGATAACTGCAGGTTCTGCATGGGATTCAGTGATAGCTCCTAGTATGCAATCACTTGCTAATGTAGTCAGTCAGAGATCTCTGATAGTGGCCATGACTGCAGAGAAGGGAATTGCTACAAGGGGTACTCCATTCATGATGTCTGAGGGAGTCCACTGGTTACTGGCATCATTGTAGTGTAAGGCTACTCAATGCTATCTTCCCAGATTATCACTATCAGACACCTGGCTATCCATCAACTGACATACCACTCTGGAAATAACCTACCAGTTTTCAGCAAGGCATGCAGCCTAATATTGTCAAACATCTTGTCAAGACATGGTAGGTGGAGTGAGTCATATTCCCATCATCCATTGCATAGTGTAACACTCAATGAGGTCCACCGGTTAGCGTAGGTAGGCATGATCTTCCCTTGAGCAAAACAAATTGTGTTTGGTCCAGTGTCAGTAGGTGTACGACATTGTTACTGATTGTATCCATGCTAACTCCTTTCTTGGGTTTACTCAGACAACTGAGAGATCTGGGAATTCTGCTTAACACTGCATGCTAGTTGTCCTCTGTGCATCTAGGTATTGCAGTTACTTCCATCATGTTCCAAGAAAAGAGTCATGCAAGGTGTCTGTACAGAGCAGAGACAAACAATGGTGGGAACCATAATATGTATACCCTGTGAAGGTAAGCTGGGAGGTTTTACACAGGTATTCTGCAGTTGGACACTACTCAAGTGGTGTGTACTGAAAGAACAGAATTACCTTGAGAAGAATGCAGAAAGCAAGGGAGTCCCCTGAACTACTGGTGCCTGGCTACTATTAGTGCTGGTCTCACCACAGCCACACTCTTATGGGATATCATACCTCAATACTTTTTCGGTCATCACATGCCAAACATTAATATGAAGCTCATGATGAGAAAGACACAGCCTGTTTTTTCATACACATAATTGTGCCACATCATGAAAGGATTTGTAGGCTTTATATACCCTTCTCCAAGCAGATGTCTTGATTAGCAACCTGAGCAATTAGTTGGCTTTTGCATGTCTTATGACTTCTGTACCAGGGTTGGTGGCATGTCACTTTGGAATGGAGCAGATGGTGATTAGGAGCACAGCTGCAGTGTCACAATATAATGTGCAATGTCCAGTGACATAGATGTCCAGGTCTGCTGAAACAAGCAGCACAGTAGTGGTGATCCATCTTAGGTGACAATTTCACAGCACTTCATGCATCCTGCCCTACAACTGTTTAATGGTGGATATCTGCATGACATGTCTGTGAGGCCTACTGAAGAGGACTGGCAACCTTAGGCCAAAGTGTGTACACCTGCCATATGTCCTAGGTATGTCATACAATACAGTTATGTACCTGGAACACATGTCTGTGTTCCCATATCATGTCACACAACAACCAGTTTGCTGTTTGGTTGCTTGACAGGCATTGTTTGCTTGCAATGCCAATGTAATGTCAGCAAAGTTGAACATGTCCTATGTGCATGCACAGGTATCCACATCTCCACTGCAAGGCATGCCTACAAGCACTGCATTTCAGGCGGTCAACCCCAAGGGTGTTGCAGCATGACCCTAAGTTTGCAGTACTTACACAGTGTCACATGTGTAGGTATGATATTGGGATCAAGCCTAATGATGGGATTATGGTCAATACAAAGTCTACATGGCTGGCAAAGCATTGTATGGCACACTTTCAGGTGCTGTGTTAACTCAGGGCACCGACATCAAGGTGGCATGTGACATTTCACCATCTGTCATTACATTGCGTAATGATGGTTTGCTGAGACTTACACACAAGCATGGCTACATTGCTAATGGTACTATCAATAACTGCTTTTCAGATGTGGAAAGTGTCCCCACCCCTCTACTCCTATGCCACACAATCATAAAGTGTGACAGATGTAATTGTATTTCAAACCTTGATTCCATGGTGTCTCAAACACCAGTCAGTACATATGGTAATGAGCATTTTGCCAACATGCACAGCTCACCTCATGTATCACCCACACCCACATCACACACACCTGCATATGTGCATCTGCTTACCAGACACATTCCCAAACAAAAGACACCTCAGAAAATACTACCTTTGGAGTGCCAACACACAATAGTGCCTGCACCACTATCTCACCAGTTAAACACCTGAGGCAAAACACAAAATCAAACCTATTCTTCATAGGTAATTGCATCGTGATACAAATTGATGTCCGTGTCTTTAGGCTACATATGGAAAATATCACAGTTAGCTATCTGTGGGTTGATACAATGCACCATGCCACACATTGCCCCAACTCAAGGAATATCAGGTAACATAATGATGACATCATATTTCCAGCAGGTGTGTATGACTAGGGACATACATCACCAGAATGTATGCAGACACATGACTGAGCTTAGACACTGTGTGCCTCTAGCGGGTGTGCCCATAGCTTTCAGCTGCATTTCACCCTCACCTAGGACAATGTCTCAATACACACAAAAAATGATGGACGTCAATAATTGACTTAGTGTGTGGTGTCATTGTAAGGGGATCCACTACATGTCTGCTTGGGATGACTTGCTCAACAGACGTCAATGCTTTGCTAGAGATGGTCTTCATCTCTCACCCCTGGGATTTTGAGTGCTTGCCAAGGCTGCTGACATATCTTATAGGCACTGTCTGGATGGAAAACTTTCTAATAAGAACACCATCTTCATACAACATCATGGTTATTCTTCTACACGGTGGTAATGGGAACACTAAACCCCACTCTGTGGAAGGTGTCCCCACCTTGGAATATGCAGACATTTGTGCAGTCAAATACACCTGGTTCAAGGCTGTGGACAACACCACAGTCTTACCAGACTACATGCTGTTCCACATGTTCAGACCACAAACAGTGTGCTAGGAAATACAGATGGTGTATACATATTCATTAAGGATAGACAGACATCCAGATTTAATGAAACACCATGATTTCCTGGAGAGACTGCAGGTGCTACTCACTGCTGGAAGGGCATCTAATCAAGCCATTGCCAGCTACAGGAGCAGGTCCATGAATCCAGAGATTCATTGTGCTTATTTAAATGTACTTATGTCTATCAAGATATATCAGTACACCATGGTTTGATGTGGAATTAAATGACCACCAACTATTTTGGTTAGTCATGCTAAAGATCACTTGCCTAAAGGTTAGTCCACATCTTTAACTACAATACCCTGGACCAGTGGCATGACATCCCAAAAGGGGAGCCAATGTAGCGCTTCATGTGTTTACCAATATGAGTGACCACTGTGCCCCCCCCACTGTGAGGTCCTCCCTGGTGAGATCTGACCACAGATCAGTCTCATTAAAACTATCAGACCTACCCCCTTGCCGAAAATACAGAAATATACTTCAACAAAGCAATTTATTACCTACTATGGGATGGTTTACATAGTGTGACTGCACCTCCCTTCTCAGATGAGGCAGGCAAGCATGCAGAGCTCTACACCCATACATTATGTAAGCAGCAGTACAACTGCATAGACACGGCTGTACCTGACAGGAGGAAATCAAGCTCCCCATGGTACAGCAAACCTGCCTGGTGGACAACTGCCATTAGCAGGCTGTACAATAAGAGGTGGACATTGCTGTGTGACACTTGGCGGGAGGGTACCCCCATAAAGTGGAGGCCCATCCTCTTCAACTAAAACAACCACATAGTGTTGTTGTGATGTCTTTTAGAATCAGTATGTCACAAAATTACCCTCCCCCACAAAGCAAAACCACAACGCATAGTGTAGTTACATGTGTAACCTCAGAGGACAAGCCCAGATTGTCAATGAACTCATACTTAAAAATACCACATATAATGTGTTCTGCACTCATAGTTAACCTGTTGACCCACAGGTTGTGTGTCAACTTCACTCCCCTGTCCCCACCACATGTACCACATGACATTCCCCCAACCTGTCCCATACTGTCCATGTCTACAGAGCAGGTCATAACTGTCCTCTCTGTGGTGGATACCCAGCATCTATTGGACATGCCAACATCCCAAGCTGCATTATACATGGGATCCAACAAGGATTGCTAACACCATTGGGTTTTCCTTGCAATCATACTGTAACCACTAGCTGCATCCCAGGTGAATGGACAACGGCAACTGTTATCCCCTTGCATAGAGGTGGTGCATCCACTGACCATTGGAACTATAGACCTATTTGCCTGAGTAACCAAATTTGTACACCCATGGGGCAGTTCATTATGGTGCTGATCAGCAAACATATATGTGATCTACAAACAGTTGATTGTATACAGTTTTATTTCTGACAGGGAGATCATGGCTGTTAAACATGGTGGACATATCTGAGGCAGTCACTGAGGACCTGGGTGAGGGGGCATCAGAGCATACAACCCCCTGGACTTAGCCAAGCCATGTGACTCTATCCCCCACTCAGGCATCACTGACAAAAGCACCCACTTACGAATCCATGGTAATATCATTATAGGGGTCAATAAATGGCTCAATGATGGCACACATACTCAAAATAGGGAATCCACCTCCAATAGCTGATCTGTAAGCAGCAGTGTTCAACAAGGTTAAGTCCTGGGTCCTGCACTGCTTGGAATCCATTTAACTGTGATACAAATGAATACTGAATGTCTATGGCTGACAACATTGGCTAATGTCTGCAAACTGAGAGTGGTCAAAGTATCTGTGAGTTATGTCAATATCCTACAAGAGGGTATTGATGAACAAATGCCTGTTGACATACTAATGGCCGTAAACTCCATGAAGATATATATGTAGTATAATTTCCATCAGTAACACCTATGTTCTTGGTAAGTAGCACATCAGTCACAACATGTGATGTACCTACTCATGGTGATAGACCTGGGCACACAGGGATGGCCACACAGGTCTGTATCAAATGTACCTGAGATAGCAATGTCTTCCCAGTGGTAATATGGGAATAATATGTCATAACTGTGGCACGGTCACCTAGAAGTGACATAATCATAACCTACATGTACTCTTCCCTCAGCATGCCAATATTTGAGTGCAGTGGCCATTTGGTAATGTGCCTTTCCAAGCACTACTGGGAATTGCACACAACATAATGGTCCCTCACAGGGGAACTTCATGTCTTCAGAATCTGTTCAATGGGGATTGTCTGAAATCAGTGTCATTGTAGCCTGTGACATATAGACTGCTAGGAGGTGATCTCTGCCTTGCATACTGGGCAATGTGTGACCCTACTTGATTGGAAATGCTGCATATCTGTAGGTGGCATGATTCATGAATTAGTCACTCAAAGGTTATTAACCTGGCATGTGACATTAGTGAAACATGCTGGTGGGAGAGATCTGTCTAGCAGACTTTAACACACCTTTGAAACAGAAACCTGCCTAATGGCAAATAGAGCATCTCAGTGGACCTCATCAGATGCCATCTGTATGATTGGTCGATGATATTTCACCACAGAGCTTCTGCCTGTGTCCCTCATGGACAGGAGCAATATGTGCTGATCAAGTATATAAAGGTATAAACTTGGCTATGATTTCGAGGGCTGTAGGGCCATTATACTACTAAAGTTCAAAGATCTTATGATTCCATAAGCTGATGCAAGATACTCTAACAACCACATACACAAACCTGGCTACATTGAGGATAGCACCACTTCCAATTACTGTTTATAAGACAAAGCACAGCACACTCAGACACACTCCATGTTGGCTGCATGGAGATTATAACATTTGCCTACCTAATGGTCCACACTACAGATCAGAATATATGACACATGCTGTACACCTCAAGTCTGTTAATACTATTGTTTTAGGACATCTTATGCTTCATGACATCAGCAGGCCTAGTTTTGGTCAGGCATTTGGAGGCCCACATCACCTGCTACAACCAAAATACTGCAACCCCCTACCACCTTCTAAGTTACTGAGTTGATCATAGTTATGATATAAAGAAATACACACACACACACACACACACACACACACACACACACACACACACACACACACACACACACACACACACACACACACACACACACACACACACACACACACACACACACACACACACACACTGAGTGGCCTGGCATGAGATTACAACTACTATCTATCTCATCATACATGATATAGATCACAGTACTTATCACATGCACCACGGCTTAAGTCTGGCATTGCAATGGCAGCTGGTAGTCTTAATGTAGATTACATCAGCAGGCCTTGTAGAAGAGGGCAGTTTGGAAGTGCCATGGCTTAAGTCTGACATTCCAATGGCAGCTGGTAGTCTTAATGTAGATGACATCATCAGGCCTTGTAGAAGAGAGTAGTTTGGAAACCAGAAGCAACTTACAGGGCCATAAAGTGCAGAATCATTATAGTTTTACAGTCAGTGAGGAATTGTCAATTGTTTTGCAGGGGGATACACACACATACACACCAAGTGGCTTGCAGTGAGATTAGAACCCCTACCTATCTAGTCTTATGTATTACAGATCACAGTACTTATCACACATGCTACAGCCGACATATGTTTTATACATGACTGCAGGCAAACTGCTTGTGGATTACACAAACTAGGCTTGTGTTGAAACATCTGTGGTGTGCAGAGTGGCATTGCTTTGTACAGTTATCTGCATCTAGTAGCCTAGCAGTCAGATAACTGTTATTTATCTTATCTATGTGGCTACAGTTACCAGTTTGGCCATATGTGACTATTTGCATTTGGATGGACAAGCCTGTGGGCAAGAACAATGTGCCTTGTCCAGGCATCCATAGACAACATTATGCATTGCACCACCTATTCATCTGTTGTTGTATGTTTGGTAACACCCAGCAGGCACAGGGGCCTGTATGTAAGTGCATTGTGTACTGTTGAACCCTTACTTTGGATCCTTTGAGCAGCATTACAGATGTGTGATAGTGCAGCTTTACTCAAGATTATCAGGGTATGTAGGACAATACAGACATCTGCACACATATTTGTGTGTGTGTGTGTGTGTGTGTGTGTGTGTGTGTGTGTGTGTGTGTGTGTGTGTGTGTGTGTGTGTGTGTGTGTGTGTGTGTGTGTGTGTGTGTGTGTGTTCATGTGTGTGTGTGTGTGTGTGTGTGTGTGTGTGTGTGTGTGTGTTTATGTGTATATATATATATATATATATGTGTGTGTGTGTGTGTGTATAGATAGGTATATATAAGTATATATCTATTTGTATATACATAGAAATAGATATACTATCTATGAGAGAGAGAGAGAGAGAGAGAGAGATAGTGACAGATATGTATATATATAAATGTAGGTATGTATAGACATATCTATATATAACAGGTAATTTTGAGCAAGGGGCAACAGAATTGCACTCTGTTTAAGTAAGTGTATGGGCATGACCAGTGAGATTGTCAGCACTTATAAACTGAATCCTGGCCACACTTACCTGTACTCCATTCTGGGATTTTATAAGTTATAGACAATGACATCTGTCCCTGTTTCTGCAGTACTGCACTTCACTCATTGTCCATGGCATTTTTCTGCTATAACCAACTAAATATTAAAACGAACTTCAAAAACAAAAAAAGATGATGATAATTCCAACAAACACATTTATTGTCAGCGCTTTCATCTACTACAATCAGTAAAGTTCTTTAGACAACAAACATTCATTCACCCAAGTTTAAATAGCATGTGTAACCATGACATCACTTCCTGAGATTCTTAAAGCTGCATTCACATAAAATTCACTTGTCAATGCAAATGTTATGACTGCATCTAAAATATCAAATACAAATTTCACTTTTAAGTGTAATTATAAAACATATATATATATATATATATATATACATATATATATATACATGCACACACATTTTTCACCTGTCTGATGTAATTAATATGTGACAGAGGTTAATAATGTTGCACCACACACAGACTGACAGTCTGTACAAAAATAACATAATAATACTGCACATCCCAATGATGTGGATACTTCTAGATTAGAACACTCAACACTATCACCCATGCTAACTTCCCTAGGCCACTGAGCCACACAAGTTGCCAGACAGAGAGGGGTCATTCATCACACAATCAACAACATAAATATGTGCGTTGTTATTCCTGTGTTAAGTGAGACATACAATGTATGGCCAATTTCTATGTTACTGCCCTGAGACTGCCTGGACTGCTGATATACTGTTGATGAGTTACTGTTATAGCAGTTATATGGGAGCACTGCTGTGCTGAGGGTGAGGCAACAACACTGCATGTTCTGCAGGGATACACCATAGTCCAAAAATCATGTAACCCCACTGTTTACCACCACTCTTGACTGATGTAGTGAATATTCCATGCATGAGGCCTAGTGAATATTAAAGGACACATTATAGTGGACTGGGTATCTGTAGTCACATGTGGATGTTACTTCTGTCCAAATAGTCCACTATATTTACTTGCATAAATGTAGCAGATCCATACATACAATATCATGTCATGCTAATCCTTACAAGTACTGTGTAGGTTAGAAACTTACCTTTTGAACACATCAATTGACAGAACTGTAACTGGGGGCTCACTCTGTCTGATGCAAGCAGTACACAGCCAATACATAGATAGGTAGGTACAAGTTGTGTGGGTTGTCTGGTGTCAATTTTAATATATGTATGTGAGGAGGAGTAAGGTGTCAGTCTCTAGGTCCCAAAGTAGTCAGCGCATGTGCTATACATTGTCTCTTAGCCAAAGCCAGGGCATACTGAGCATGCCTACATCTGCCTACAGGGACATCAGCAGGGGGTTCCTCCTCGGAGTTCTCCTGTGACTGCGGTTGTGGTGACCTAGGCACTGGTGGGGGGACTATGTATTCCTTCCCTTTGCTAATCCTGCTGCAGCTGTTTCCACAAGATCAGATTGTGTAGCACAGCACATACTGTGAACATATGTGCACATGTGACTGGAGAGTACTGCAGGGCTCCACCAGATATATAGAGAAACCAGAACCTTGACTTCAGAAGCTCAAACACATGCTCTATGATGTTCCTAGTTTGTGTGAGTACCTTATAATGGTCTTCTTCCATGGGTGTGTGTGTATTTCTGATGGGTGTCTTCATCCATGGTTCCAGGGTGTAGCCAGCAGCCCCCAGTAAATGGCAGAATGGAATGCCTCCCTAACAGTCATCTGGTTTAGCTATGATGCATGCCAGATATGGGAGTTGTGATAACTGCCATGGCTGCCAGCACACACATTCAGGATAATCCCTTGGGCATCGCACATAACCTGGTAGTTGATGGAGTGGTACCCTTTCTGGTTGAAATACATTCTAACCTCCTCACCAGGTGGTGCCTTGATGTCTACATGAGTGCAATCCATGGAACCCAGTACTTCAGTGTAGTGTGCTACATGGTAGAAGTGTTGCACACTGCTGTTCCTCACCTCAGCAGAGAGGGGAAAAGATATGTGCTCACTGACATATGATAGCATGGTATCCACGAACTGGTGTAGCATCCTAGATGCAGATGCCTGTGAGACCTCCATCATATACCCAGTTGCTCTTTGGAAAGTACCTGTAGCTAGTATCCTAAGGGATACACATATCTTTGTTTCCACTGGAATGAGTTCCCCTCTGTTGACTCTGGGTCTGAGTTGAGGGTGGCAAAGCTCAGAGAGTTCTTGTAGTATGTTCCTGTCTACCCTGTAGCACTCTACAATCTCCAGCTCATGTAGCTCCTGGAAGGTTACCCTGGGCCTAAACAGTCTTCTCCTTCTCTGCCTAGGCCTATTGTCAGCAGCACCAGCAACATTGACTTCAGCATCTAGCACATACAGATGTAGAAGACCTGCAGCAGCCCATAGCATTATCTCAGCTAAGATTCCCAAGTCTGTACTCCAACTGTCCAGAGTATGGGGGGAAAAATTAGAATGTAGGGTGTATGCATACTTTTATATAGCTCTGCTGTAGGTGCAGAATGTGTGATTGATAAACTATGATGCATTTCACCTGCTTACAATATAATTAACAGCATTTAATCACCCTATTTCAGTGCAAGATGCCGCGCACAGTGCCACACTGAGCAGTACAGCTTATAAAAGGTCAAAATTTCTAATTGAACACATCTGGTTTTGAGAGCACGCTTCGCCAGGCAGCACATCATGCAAACACGTGTACCTAAGCTTAAAAGAGCTTGAAGTGAGAGGACACAGTCAAGGGAGCCCACAGGATTGTTTGCAGGGGAGTACAAACCCAGAACCCCAGGACACACACCCCCACACATGCAGCCATTCCAGTGTCCTATCACTTGGCTATTTTTTCTCAGTTGCCATAAACTCTGTTAAATACTCTCAGTATGCATACTGTTTAATATTTTACTTCTACAATGACTAAAGATATTTGGATTTAGTTTACAACTTTTATTTCAAATTTTATAGCATAAACACAAAGCAATAGTCTTACAATGAAAACAGACTTATCATTAAAACTTATCTGGCTTTGAAACTCACATTCACTGAAACAGCATTGAAACCCACATTCAAAGAGAATGCATCTGGGCAGTGGCGGGTTAAGTTTACCTCTGGACTATTTTCAAATCATAGTCCCCCTTACACACATTTTTAAGACCATACAAAAGTACTGTGATTCATCTTCTTGAGTGTATTAATTATAATATATAATAATTGAATTATATCCATTGTATAATACAGCACCACTTGTTAGAATGTTTTAAATTTATAGTTTTGAACATTTTTCGGTAAGCAGTGAAACAAAACATGAACCAGTAATGACAAACTGCCCAGTTCAGAACATTTCAACCATAAACGGCCACTCAAACTTCTGTCATTACAATCCACCAATATCAGTCAATATGTAAAATCTCTGCAGAAGTAAGTCATCTGAATAATTCCACATTAAAAAGATCTGAGACTAATGAAGGTATATATATATATATATATATATATATATATATATATATATATATATGTGTGTGTGTGTGTGTGTGTGTGTGTGTGTGTGTGTGTGGTTATATATGGTTATAGGTTCCTATAAAACAACAACAGTATTTCATCTACAAATTCAGTGCCTGTTGTCCTTGAAGAATAAATTGCCTATGTTGCATTAAAAGAAATGTTAAGCTGGTATATTGCAATGCAGAATGTGTGACAAGCTAAAAAAGAGGTTCATAGTTACTAGGCATCTCATCCAAAGGAGGACATACTCAGGACTGCAGCACCCCACCCCGTTAAAATACAAATTTACATGCTGTGGTAGTAGAAACTACAGCCCTCTGTATCAAGATGCAAGAATGCTACCTGCTGTGCTACTAACACTGCTTTAAAATTCGATACCATAATAATGATACCATTTGCTAAACAAAATAGTTGCACATTTTAAGCAGACCTAGCATGAGCAGCAGTAAACTTCTCCCTTGAAGCTCACAATTCCTTGAAAATACACTTGAAAATAAATTCCAAAATTGCTAGAATAACAGGATTTGTGTTAGTATGCATTTTTCTAAAGGATATGACATGTAAAGCTCAAAATGTCTGTCACTATTTAGCAACTGTCTGCAATCCTTTTTAGGTGGAATATGGGGCAAAAATCTAGACATTCTGCCAAAAACCTGGATAGCTGAGGGACATACTACTTTCCTTTGATACACACACACACACACACACACACACACACACACACACACACACACACACACACGCACATGTCAATCTCTTAGCACAAGTAATCTGGACAAAGCCCATTATGTTGGGGACAACGGCCCAAAACTAGGGACACATTTAGAAAGTTGCTAGAATAAAAGGATTTGTGTTAGAATGCATTTTCTGAATGATATAAAGTCTGAAACTGAAATGGATGTCATTTATTAACTTAATCCTTAGCTCATCCCTGTGATTTGTCAAAAAAAAAAAACACAAATAACATGGCCCAACACAAGACTTGTAATGTTTTGCCAAGATTACTCTCACGCAGCATAAGGCAGACATCAACTCTAAGAGAAAGACAAGCACACTATATATGTGTTTGTGCAATATAATATATTGCACAGACATTTTTAGTTTGACATACAGTGCAAAAGGGAAACAGCAAAAAAGAAACAAGAAAAGCCCATTTTCTTACAATGGATTACTGTTTGCTTTGATAAAAGAATGTAAATTAATGCCCCCAAAGCTAAGCATCTAAACCCATTCTCCCCACTCACAAGTGAGCAAAAACTGCAACTATTTCAAGCACGTTCTTTCCTTTAATTGAGCCATCAACAACTGCAATCAAAATCTTATCACTTGACTTCACGTGTAAACACTAAAGTATGCAATGCCAATCAGACTTGTTCCCTGGTGCCATTACTCCACACATCCCCAACTCCCTGGCTACATGGTCAGTTCACAAATTACATAAACCCTATCTTCAACTTCATTATATTCATTAGAAGAAATGGAAAGGATATACAAAAGCCATCTTGTCTAGACACTTAACCCACCCCGTTATTTGTGCATTTTCATAATAATGGTACTTTTTTTTTTTTTTTTTTTTTTTGTAGCAGTGTACAGCCAGGTCACTTTTGGTACTATGGCTCTCCAGTCTTCATTCCAACAATCTCCACCTGCACCGACCACCAGAACTACCTTGAGGAATGTGTAAGGCAAAAAGGCCATCTGCATTGCAAGTAAGTTAAACTTAACTACCAGGCAGGTTCTTCATGTCAGGCATCACATCATGGATGCAACAGAGAAGCTGTTAGCCACAAGAACTGTCTGTACTATGGTCGATGGGATGGGATTGGTAATGAGAATGGGGAGGGCACTGGACATCAGGGGAAAATACTGGACACACTCCATCTCAAGTGTGCTGCTTTCACATTTTGGAGCCAAGCTGGAAGCTTCCATGGTTCAGTGACAGTGTAAAAAAATTACCTCAGGAGTGGAATAGGAGCTTCTTTCTTGTTTCTGACTCCCTGCCTTTGATCAACCTACCTTCAGTTCCTTAAAAACTAAGTGCACCCCACCAGTTCACCACAGAATGATAGTTTTTTTCACTATGTCTGGTTTGTCAGGATGCATGAATCTTCCACCCACAGTTATACAAACTCTATGCAACTAACAGTTGTAGATGGAGAGATACAGTTTAAGGAGGAATTGAAGCTCATCAATTATGCATCATGTGACTGCCACCTCCAGTAATATCTCCTCCAAATGATGCAGGCTTTACAGAAAAAAAGTAAGTTGAAATGATGGAAAATTGTACTGCTTTGCCAAATCATTACACAGATAGCTTAAGAAAATCCAGGGGGGTGCAAGTGCACCCCCTTGCACCTGCCTGCGGGTGGCCTTGGACACAGTCCCCTGATGTCAACCACATCCTGTATTAACATCAACATGGTGTAAGACCCTACACAAAGGAGATATGTGGACATGAGTACTCCTTTCTGCTATTCAATAACTCCACCTCATTTGCATACTTAGCCTGGAAACTAAATGCTTCATAGCCCTATCACCGTAGCAGCAGCAGCAATGTGCTACTGTAGGGACCCCACGCCAGGTCCTATAATACATTTCTGTCACATAGTATAAGATTCTTTTTCTATTTTTTTTTCTATTAAGCATGTTTGCGCAGTGTGGTGCATAGAGCAAACACGCCAAGATCATTAAAAAAATATTAATTTAAGTTATTCCCTTAATCTTTCCAACATCCAGAATAATAGTTTTGCTCATATGTGTATGTAGTATTACATTGTCAAGAGATTTATGTACACATTTCTACAGTTTTACACCCCCTTTTATCTGTCTAGACTCCTGTATGTGGAAATTTTCTGTGTACACTATAGACACTGTCACGGGGTCTGAACAGATGCCTTTCTGCTTGCTGGATTACTCTACCTGCCTCATTTGTATGAGATTCACCTGCTTATAAGGCAATTTGCATGCTACAGAGTTTTCTATGTCTGTGCATGCGTGCAAGCCACTCAGCAGTGCTTACTGAATCTTAATATGTTTGCAGCTGTGTAAGCATTGCGTCGAAATGCCTACGAGGCAAAAAAAATGTATAGGCTTTATTAAATTCCCCCTAAGCCTTTATGCAACAATGTTAATACCTTTAATCTGAAGTTAGATACTGCATCTAGACCTAGGGATTCCAGTAAACAGACTTTTGTAATTTTGTCTTAATTTCTTTCTACCTTCATCCCATTTTATACCCTCTATAGTAGATCCACTTACTGCATCTTTAAACTATTCTATACATTTGGCATCTTTGTGATGTTGAAAGGGATCTTTGTGAGTAGTTTTTCAAAATATATAGATTCCTTCTTTTTTTTGTTGCTAATATTACTTTTGGATATTCAGCAAATTGCTATTTTTGCACTTTACATTTATATTTGCAGATTTGTATATCTTTTATGACTTTCTGCTTATGCTGATATTGTAGTTTATTATTTGAAATAGTGCATGACACATACTGATCTAGTTTGATGTTTATGTTGCTTTTATCCCATAGTTCTATTAATTTTGGATGCTGTGCTCCCTTTTCTGTATTCATCTAATAGTGATGCATCTTTTCTTAGTTTCCTTTTAATTTTGCCTATCCAGTGCTTCCATGGTGGCATTCCACTTGTTACTTTCCTCACCTTTTTAACTGTGCATTTTAGTGGTAACACTTGATCTGTTATTAGTGTAGCTACACTGCAGTATACTCTGTAACACCTTACCACATCTTCAATGATTTTTTTCAGGCTGAGGTCAGCATGGAACCTAAGGAGAGCATGGTGGGTTTAGCTGGAAACAGCTTTCATAAAGGATACGATTGTTTATTAACATTATGACCTACTTTATCATCCTACACGCTCACCATCACACATCCCACAATTGACACTCTTCATGGACCATATATTCCCCTCAGAGAACACCAAAATGAATACCCCCCCCCCCCCAGGGTAGGTATGCACATCCTTTCCTGCTAGCTCCTCAGATGCATAAGTTGCTATTTAAACCCATGTCACCTGGGCCACAGTCAGGGCTTTATCCCTCTATGCTACAGCACCGGTCACATAATCTCTTTGTTATCCTCAAAAATGTATTGTTTCTATGCCTCTTGCTTGATAACACAGCATATCACCAAATAGCTACATTTCCCAGTCATCCAATACATGAAGGGCAACAATACTTCTTAGCATTGACTCGGAAGCAGTAGTGCGTATTAGCCTTTCCTCTATAGCTGATATGATAATTCAGCTTTTTTACTTTAGCATAAACTGTTTGTGACATTTTGCACAGCACCACTCATAACCATACAAATGTGCAATACAGGAATTTAGTTATTCAGTAGAATTGTAGTCTACAGACTTAGAAAAAGATTTATAGAGTTAAGGAAGGAGTGCTGCCTGGTGGATATCATTCACATCATGACAGACATAATGTCCATGTAACTGGGAAACAAAGACATTGCATAGCAATGCACCATCAGTTTAGGGTCTTATGAGAGGAAGCAGTGTATGATGTAACCATTTTATTAACATGACTGGGGAAGGGGGCTGGGGTGCCAATGGCATATGTTGAAACACGGCTACAGTATTTAACCGGGGGAGAGAGAGCCTGAACATAGGACTAGCTACAGCTAATAAACAGGTACATAAAGAGGTTTTAGAGACTATGGCCATGAATGAAGTACAGATTTGGTAGAACTGTACACAACACTAAATGGGGTAGCTATGCAGTTGTATGAGGGAGTTGTGGCCCTTAGTCAGAGACATCCCTCAGAGTACAATGCGTGTCCACTGGCTGACAAGTTTTGCCCACAAGACTACCTTTAATATCATGGGCACCTGATTGAGGCAGTACCTAGAGAAGTTCAACTACTGTTAATGTGGGCCATCTTCACTAATGATATGTGTCATCTGGGCAATGTTGCTGCAGAAAAGTATTATTGGGATAACATTTTGGAGGGACTGTTGCTTGACTGAGCAGTTGTGGCTGGCCATGATAGGTCTCTGCATCAGGTTTGATGAGGGGTTAAAAAAGTGTTACTCCATGCAAGAAAAAAGGCATATGACATTTCAACAGACAAGTACAAAACAGTAGTAGACCACCAACACTAACCTGCCTCACTGAGGACTTGGAGTTTTTGATCTTAGTCAGGAGTTTGGCCCCACACAGCTGGGTATGGATTAGATGTCAGAAGAGGGCTTCCTTCAGTAATTAATGTTTCAGTCAGGGGTGCATCAGGTTAGTAAGCAAACAATAATACTTGACGGACAGTGCAATTTATCAGGGAGTTTTCAACCAGCCAGGGGTGTTGTGAGACTGATGCCACAGGTGAGGGCATTACCACTCCAAGAACGGCACTAATTCCCTAACAACACTCATCTTGGAAGGCATTATTCCCTTACAGAATGGGACATCTGTTAAGCTGTTTTGTATTTTTTTACTATATACTTTTTATATTTTGATGTAAAATAGTTTGCCTGCCTAATGTCTCAAACTTGCTGTAGCATATGCAATTACTGTTGGACGAAGTATTTTACATCCAAAATATAAGTTATGAAAGCATTTAATATCTAAACACACATTTACACACACATACATACACGCACACACGCGCACATGTGCGCACGCGCGAGCGCGCATGCACACACACACACACACACACACACACACACACACACACACACACACACACACACACACACACATATTTTAATCTTCCTCCTATTCCTCTTAACTTGTCCCTTATTTTGCCACATAAACCATACCTCTCAACTGTACAGATTTTCCCAGAATGCCCAGATTTATGCCTTATATTTTTGGTCTGTTCCTCATAAAATTTGTAATTTTCTGGCAAATTTCTGCTATGATCTGAGGACTGCAGTCACTAAATAATGACATACAGTTTAGTTTCAGACTTAATATCCTTCAGAAAATGCATGCTAACTCCAGTTCCGTTAGTCTAGCATAAATTTTGTTCCTATTTGTGGGCCTTTGTCACCCCATTATTTCAGGCTTTGTCCAGATTTCTTGACCAGGAGGTTGAGAGGTATGGCATAGCCCTGTTCTTTCCTTTATAAAATGCATGATTTGCTGGTAAATCACTGAGGCGTAAAATCAATCAATAATGTTATTAGAGTTTCCTCTTTTTGTTTAGGGAATACATGCTGATGGACTGCCTGTTGCAGTCAAACAGAGTTGGCATGTACTGTCTCTGTCTCTGCCTGTCTGTCTGTCTCCCTCTCTCTCTTAGTCAAACACTCAGTCTTTCACTCTATTTCATGCTCACAGACACACAGACAGACAGGCACACTACTCTTTTTGTCATTACATTTTTAATTTTATCCTCTCTAAACAACACTGCCATGTTTAGTTAGCATAAAGAATGGTGGCAATTAGTTTTTACACTGTCTGAGCATTACCTTCATATACTGTCATGAAGTGGGTGCCTTATTTTTTTACCAAACATTGTTCTCCATTTAGGGTGAAGATGTATAGTTCACCAGATTTCTAATTTCAGTTAAAGAATGCTACAGCACAGCACAGCACATTTCTTTTGAACAGAAGAATCCATCAAGGCCTGCATGCATATTTGTCTTTCCTGCCACCTCTGATAATCAACTGAAATGATCCAAAAAACAAGGCATGCTTGTCTTTATGTGTTATGGATGCATTTTAGTGTGTTGTATTATGAAGCAGAAAGCGGTTACAGAGCCATCTATGCATAGGCAAATAATGATGTTACATGTTATGTGCTGTCGCTGGCAGTTCGACAAAACAACCTTCCTAACTAAATGCTCATTGCAAGAGATGTTATGACCAAACACATTGCATTTCCTTAGCAAGGCAAACTCACTATCAGATTAATATTATTTGTGTGTTCTTATGAATTGAGAACCAAGAATAAAGCTCTTTTCTGAGAAAAATAGTATTGTCATTTTTATATGTTATAGCAAAACTTATGCATTTTACATGCTTTAAGAAGCATGCCCATATCCGAGATCCTCTAATCTATTTTCCCCAAAAGGTACTGAAGTGTGCAAAACAAAATGAATATGGGACTGTCAAGGGACTTTCATAAGCATATCTTGAAGCAGTTTAGGAATATTGTGAATTGAAGTTACAGTGAAATTTCAGATCAGAAAGGCCTTTGTAAAGTTGATTAGAATGTTGTCAACTTTTGTAGTTTTGCAAAGTAACAGGCTGATGTTACTAATGTCTGGTATTTCACAATGTTTTATAAAATGACATATTCAATATTTTATGCTTCGGCCATATAAGCTGCTAGATATTTGACATTTGGCCTTTTAACGTTGGTCATTCTGCAGTTGATCTTCTGGCTTTTGGGAATTGGGTCTGCTCCCTTTGAATTACGTTGCTATGGATAAAAAGCCAATTAGCTAATCATTTTCTCTTCCTGTTATGTGCATCATGTGCTGCACATATTAGCTGTACTTTGTAAACACTGCTATATGTGTATATTATACTGATTTCCTTAACTAGTTGCTTGTAGCTAAATTTGTTTTGTAGCCTAAGTCATACATTAAAAAGTATTAGTATGAACTGGTCTACCTGTAAGGTTAATAAACATTCATTAAGTAAATAAAATAAATCTAAATAAGGGCAAGTCCCACCAAGAGCAATGTGCGTATGTTTCTTGATGGTAGTATTAATATCAGGATACATCTGTCAAATGAGAATCCCGCATACCCCTTAACACAGTCTCTCCATGCTCTATAGCATTAACTATGGGTACAGTGTAGATATGTCATCAGACCCTCAATTATCATTCATATTTATATTTATGTCACTTTGGGCAACCTCTATTTTACATCCTCTTTCTCAAAAACTTTGTTGGAGTTGCTACTGGAAGAAAAAAAATCTGCAAGTCTTTAATTAAACATCTTTTGCATGAAAATATATCCTGGGTATGCTGGAAAGGGAGGGACCATTTATGAAGAAGACTACATTATTTAAATATAAAATAATTGTTTTACGATGGTGGCAAAATATTGTTATTATGTATAAACAGAAGTTACTGAATTGTGTGAATAGACACCACAACCCTTCCATGTGTTTTTTTTGTGGGGGGGGGGTGTTCAAAGCTCCTGTTGTTAGTGTTCTGTAGAAACTACTTTGTGAATTTTGACTGTAAATGTTCTTTTGCTTAGATAATTTTATTGTCTTATGACATGCTGTCATGGTGATGCCAAATAAGTGAAGCTGTTTTTTGAGAAGTGATTTAAGTTGTCATGCATTAACTTTACATCAAATAATGCACCTCTTACTTTGTCTGTTGTTGGTGATAAGGGCAGAATGAATTATTATGGGTATAAATAACCTGATTTGGACAAACAGGAGAGTTTTAGAAAATATGAATTAAAGTTATTTGCATGAATAGATCTAAATCAAGAAAAAAAAAACAAGTGTAAGGTTTTGAAAAAGACTTGGAGGGCAATCTAGTAAGATCTGGAAATACTAAGTGCATTTTGTACTAGATAACATGTATAACGGTTTATTTGGTTATAGGACTATATTATTGAGAAAGGGCACACTTAGCTAGTAAGTTCAGTGGACAGCAGATGTGTATCTTTTACACATATTCTATCATGTTTTTCTTTTCACAGGTCCTATCAGGTAGCTACTGCGCTCATATTGTGCCCCATCAAAAAAATGAACCTAGAGTTGCCTTTGTATAGAGATTGTCACAAAGCACAAACTTGCAGGCACCAGTTACAGTGGCAGTCATTAGCACATCCTGCTGAAGTAATAATGCTGTTAATCCAAGTATTACTAGTAGATCAACTGAGTATTTGCTACAGCAAAACATGGGCATTTTATACACTTCTGAATTGGCCTGTCATTCTAATTCATTAATTTGCATATATAATCTGACTTATTTTAATAGGGTTCCTCATTTCCTTGTCATTATGAAGTCATTATCATGCATTGAGTGCCACACTGTTTTGCCCTTTTATGACCATACAGTCTGTGACTTTGAATCACTCAGACCCTGTCACTTGCCACTATTTATGCTAATTGGCACAAAGAAATTCACTAAATATCTAATAATTCCAGCTGAGGCCTTTGAATCTCACCCCAGAAGTACATAATGATAGAAAATTCTAAAAAGCCTCATATTCATAATACAATGAGCTCATAGAATTCCAATACAAGTATCAGATCATTATCAATATCGACTTACTTATGCTAGCATGCATTATTGTCCTGCCGCCATAAAAATGCATTTTTTGTTTCATCATTAGCTTCCTGCAACTTCCATACATCATAAATACTACATGTTACAGGCAAGTGATAGTTTTCATTACAGGCTTAATGATATGATCAGCTAACAAGTTTGGTCCTGTTATCACTGGTTTGCTTTTCTTAAGTTTAACTTGCAACCTAAATCAACAATGCCTCCATCTCTCCCCGAGAGGGGACACTTTTGACTCATCGGCTTAGGTTAAAAAATGAAAATAATATTTTATTATACTGACGATAAAATACCCGCTCAAGTAATCAGTATGAAGTCTTGAACTACCTGCTATAAAAACCTGAATTCCAATCATTTACTCTTTACCATATGAATAAGTCGATCCTGAATGCTAGCATTTCTCCACCTATACTATAATTTATTTTGCTGTCTTTAGTTTTACTAGCAATATGCAATCCTTAGTGATGGTGTAAAATACTATCCACCCAACTGAGCATTAGCAAACCCTGCCCCAAAAAAACTCACTGGAAAAAGAATGAACACCCATTTTTCTACAGCTTGCACACAATAAATATTCCTTAGTAACTTGGACATTAGCTAATGGATATTCAAATTAGTAAGTCATTTGTGAACACAGCAATAGTCACATATTTAAGAGTGAGCTGCCAAGGTAAATATTAATGATTTAAAAAAGAAAACAAATTCTAACACATGAAAGTAATGTATTCTAGCAATAAAATTCAGCAAAATAATATTGTTGGAGTTTAATGCTATTGTACCTGAATTAACTGCAGGCACCTGAAAAGAAAAAAGAAAAAAAGAAGCAGTTACCATTTTTATAAAGTCTTTGAAGCTGTTAATATTGGAGAAATCACCATTTGATGATAATGATGTTACCTATCTCAGAACATTTCTTAAATATTAACATATAATACATAGCGACCTGACTACAAATACTAATCCATTGTGTGAAATTCAAAACATCAAGCATAATATCCTGGGGGCAAAATTATCTTTGTTACTGCCTTCAGAGTTGTCTAGAAAATCTATGTAAATTTTTTTTGTACATGGCATGAGGTGGTTATTATTCCAGTTACATGAAATTCACAGATCTGACTTGCAAAGAAGTAAACAAGTTGTCAGTGTCTGCTCCAAATCTGGATCTCCACATTCATTTATCCAAGTAAGATGCTATCAAATGTCTTCTAGTTCCATTCATGCATTTAAATTGTTTATTAGGCCTTGACAGTATTATATGTGCTGAGTTTTTATGATCACCTATTACAGGTTTTGCACCATTTTCACAGTGAAACACTATTAGGTGTTTGTAGTTCATAGCTGATAGTTCATCAAGACCCCTGTGGCTGCCCATTGGCCTGAGACAGTAGATCCAGGTAGAACATGGACTGTGTTTATTGGACCAGTGTCACTACAGCTCTTTATGAACAAAGGTCAGGTATCAGTTTTTGGTTTCAATCATAAATGCCAGAAACCCAACAGTATTGCTGTTCCACATTTCTGCCCCTATTATTTTGCCTGTACAAATACACTTTTGACAGTGTACATCTGTTTCCCCTGAGCACGCATTAGCATTAGGACATGGCATAATTTCTAGGTGCAGATGTTTCATATGAATAGATACCACTAAAAAACTGACATGCTCACTTTCAATGTTTACAAAGCATTTTCAGACAGAGTCCATCTTGCATTTTAATTCTTATCATTTATCTTTAAAGCCAGTACAGAGGAGGGTCTGTGATGCGGATGCCACATGAAGTAAGGTATCCAAGAAGAAATGAATGACTGGCCATGTCAAATAATTTTAATAAATCTGTAAATAATGCATCAGAAAACTGGCCAAAATTATACTGATAGTGAGTAAGTGTAAGATCAGCCATTTCTGCACTGTAGCCCCCCAAAAATATATATTAGAGCTCTAAAAGGTTGTAGAGATCTGATAGGTGTTTAAAAAAAAAACTTACAAATAGGTACATTTTAGGTACCTTAGGCACAACTGACAATTTAGCAATCTCATAAAAATTTAAAAAAATATGTTAAAGATTTTCTGTGTGTGTGGGATATCTTTGTTACAACCCTTGATTTATTTTCTTGAGTTCTTCATGTTCAGTCTTATTAATTCTTTCTGGTACATTTTATTCACAAATGTCGCTAAATTCAGAACATCATATGCTGCCAATGCTTTTCCTTAATCTGGGACACCCCGTACTGGAGCTTACTATGATGTACTCCTTCACCTGTGTTTTTTCTGACTTTAAGGAGGAAAGTACTCATGCACCGCCCATGTCCAGAGGAGACAAGTGAATGTACAGGTTGGTCATAATGGCAAAGTCGCATTTTCTGCTTAGATATGTCCTAACACTTATATACTGGATAATAATGTCAGGTAAACTTGCATGTGGATATTAAGAGGGAGTCATCCTTGCCCTCTGTGGTAGCATACTTCTCCATTACCCTGTATTTTGTTTTGGCACCTGTTTTTACTCCCCACTGGGACTGAGGTCATAAAACACTGCAGCATGCCCTGTACCCTCTTCCCATAAGAAGCAATACTTTATGACACCGCTTCAGGCCTAGAAACAAGGTTGCTAGTTGATCACAGGTCATCATGTTCATAGTCAGCACAACATCCATCTATGCCACCTAACCAAAGCCTAGTATATATGTCTGCATAACTTGGACAACTTTTCTTCATGTATCCAAGGCTTAAAAAAAAAAAAAAAACTTTTGGAACACTTCATCGCATTTAGTATTTTAAGAACAAGGATGTTTAATTGCAAACTCTTTGCTTCTGTAGGTTGGGCAGTTGTTCAGTTTGGTGCACTTATGCCTAAGACTAGAGTTCCCATGGTGATGGAATTGAGAATTTGGACATCTATTTACCAATTTGCCAAGGTTGAATGTTTTGTTTGGATGCCTATATGTTATTTAGATACTGTAATCTGGAAATCAGCAGGTTGTGTTCTTAGAACTGAGGGAACATTTGACTTCCAAAGCTATCATTCATACTCCTACTCCTTCCCTCTATGTGGACATTTTTTCTTCCATCCTGAGTTACCTGATTAGTGTAAGAATTACAAGACATCAGTATTAGTTCCTGTTTGTAATTCTGAGACTTGTAAATATAAGAACTGTAATTACAAGAAAAATAAATAAATAAATAAATAAATAAATAAATAAATAAATAAATAAATAAATAAAGGAAATGTAGAGAACAGCAAATACTGAACATTGCTGCTCTTCCATTAATTCTGTTTGCAGGACAAGCGATCCTCAACATCCAATGTGTGCGGCAAGCTCCATCACCCCCAGACATATATGTATATATATATATATATATATATATATATATTTATATATATATATATATATATATATATATATATATATATATATATATATATATATATATATATCAACTTCAAGATCACCAAAACGTAGAGAAAATGAAATACTCTGAGAATGTTCAGTCTTGGACATGGTATATACAGCTCTGGATTTCCACTCTTTCCGTCTCACTATTCAAGGACTTGCACTTATGAGTCTCAGAATATCAAACAGATACACACTTGGCTCACATTAGTTGACTGAAACTCTTTAATTATGCAATTATATAATCCATGCAAAACTTTTTGGCGTGTGAATAATCCCCCTTACATACACTGGTTTAACAATCACTATATGTTCTGTTATGACACTTTTAATCAGTGAAGAGAATTTCAATGAGCAGGTGTGAATTTATACATGTTTGCTTGGACTGGAGTGTGTACTACATCAAGGTACTCTAAGTTGTTTAAGTAAGGTTATGTTAGAAAAGATATGGCTATCCCAAGATGTAGCCCAATTAATTGGCAAAAAGAACTACTCATACTATAATTTTAGATTACATACTTACATACATACATACAAACATACATACATACATACATACAAATGTTTCAAGCACGGGCATTAATGCCCTTCTAGCTTGCCAATATACCAAAACACTTGTTCCTATAATAAATATCCAAGCAGTTCTTAAAAATATCTAAACTAGTACTTGCTTTATTGTATTTTGGTAGTCTGTTCCAAGCATCGGCTACTCTGTCAGATAACCAATTAATACACTTCCCATTCCTATAGAATCTCCCACACAGGTTGTCTGATGATTCTCTAGTACTTTTTGTTAACCCCAAACATTCCCAGAGGTAGTTATCACTAAATGCCCTATATACCTGAATAAGATTAGGTTTTATACTTGAAGAATTAACTAGATTTAGTCCATTAATGACATAATTTTTGTATGAAGCAAATGAGTAGATTTAAAAACAAATAAAAAGACTTCATATTTGTAAAAATGGAAAGAGTATACAGACAACCACTTATAAAACTGCTAATAACATTGGTATGTCTTCTGGAGAACTAAATTAAGACAACAAATATGATGCCATAAAGAGAGACTGCATGAATCAAATACAAATGTTGTCAAACATTTGGAGGAAAAAGATGGGTGACTAAAGTTAGCTACCTAAACTGGAGCAGCAGCTATAGAAATAAGTGAGTACACAAGCAAAGATAAGTCAGGTATCCAAAGTGCTATTAGTCATACTGAGCAAAGGAAAAAGGTACAGGACGTAAGATAGTGACATGCAGCAGAAGGTGAGTAAAAGTAACTCATTCTTCAGAATTAAGTGAGTTCACCTCAGTCTGGAAACACCACACTGAAGCCTCTAATGGTAATATCAGGTATTTCTCTTTCTTCTTCTTCCAATTGTCCCTATGATTCCCAATACATTTTCATTAAGATGATGTTTAACATGGCTTTCAGAGAAGATGGCTTTAGGGAGGAAGAGAGAATAATACATTCATTTATCTTAATATCTGTTTATTTACTTATTATATTTAATCAGTGGTGGCTGGTGACTTCAAATCAAAGGGGGATTGCAGGAGACAGTTGAATGGATGGGGCCAATGGGAAGGGGTGAAGGGGTTTGACCAACTGGAAAGGGGCGGGGCTATTCTCAAAACCACAAAAACTGTGACTTTAATCAAATACGCTGCCCTGGATGTCAAACTGTCATTATGAGAGTTCAATCAAGGCAAAATGAAGTGTAGAAGAAAAATATTTCAATGCATTGGCTACATGACAGCTTACTTAATGTCTAGATGGAAACATGAAAAAATAAATTACTTTTTAAATACATTACTGGAATGCCAGTCAAAATGAAGTATAAAAAATACAAGTAGCACTCAATTCAAACCATTTCTACTTACACTGCAGTTCTAATTATAATTTATATTCAGCTTTATAAAAGTACCAAGTAACATGCAGAAAGTAGCAATATCTGTGATACCCCCACTTGTAAAAATGTTTCTTATCCAAAAAAGACCTGCTGCCTGACAACAACTATCTACTTGTTTCATGGGGAAAACATGATCAAAGTAAAAAACGAACAGCAAACAAGGAACATGCTCAAGATAAGTTGTTTAAAGGATTACTACACAGGTTATGGACTACACATGATAGATTGGCATTCTGTTTAGTTTATGGATAAAGCCTGCAAAGATGAATGCAAGTTTCCAACAAATGTAATGAGCATCTGAAAATGCTGTAATCCTGTCCTTTATTACAAATACTGTCATATGCATTTCTACACCTAAGGCTTATATGTTATCTAGTTATGTAACTATTCTCTGCATGGCAAAAACAAAAAGGCTTTCAATGTTGGTAATTCTTTAACAGTATGCTTATTAAAGCTTAGTTGCATCTGACAATCTCAGACAAGCTTACCTGATGGTCATTAAAGTATTGCTACTTAAACACAGAGCAACAGGCACTGCAGCAGCATGCATTTTCTGAATAATAAGAAGCATAAATCAACAGCATAAAAATATGACAGAAAACTAGAACATTCTGCAAAATCAAGAACAGATGAAAAGCCACTGTAGTAATTGTGTCTACCTTGGATGGGGGGATACTCTGCACACTTACACTGCATAACTTCTCCTTGCCTTGCTGGACACATCCAGAGTCACTACATGGGGAGTGGGGTGTAACAAGTATGTCACAATTTCAAATGTCTCTGGCTGACGTTGATGGCCCTGACACATTTGTCATACCTCTCAATCTCAGAGCAAGAAATCTGGACAAAGCCATAAACAGAAGTGGGACAAAGGCGCAAAAATGACACATTTTAAATATTGCTCTTATAAACTTAGAAAGATAATAGAATAGTAGGTCTTGCAGTAGTATGTCTGTCATTATTTTCTAAATTCAAGTCATTAATGATTTGCCACTAGTTTGCCAGAAAACCACACTTTTATGAAAAACAGACCAAAAAGGTGATGTAAAAAATGTAAAATAGCCACACAATACAGCTGGGAACTTGACATAAAAGGGACATTTTTTTTAATATTAGTACTGTTAAGTTGAGCAGCTGACAAAATAAGAGAATTTACATGCATTTCTGAAATAAAAGTAATCTATAACTCTGATCATTACAATCATTTATTAATTGTAAATCATCCAGATTTTCTTCCAAAATTGCTGTTTTGTGGAGGGAGTATTAGAGGGAGAGCAACATTTTGAGCCAAAGTCATGGACAGTTGAGACATTTGGATATACCTAATTCTATAAAGCAATTTGCACGTACCTCTCAACCTCTTAACACAGGAAATCTGGACAAGGCCAAATATATTGGGAGAACATAGAGACAGTACTAAAAATTGCTCTTGTATAAACTTAACTGACAGAATAACAGGTCTTGCTTTAGCATGCATTTTTCTGAATGGTATGAAGTCTGAAACTCAATGTCTGTCATTATTTAGTGACTTCATTCCTAAATGATTTGCCAGAAAACCACACATTTTATGAGGAACAAACCAAAAATAACAAGCAAAAATCTATTCATTCTGTGAAAATCTGGACAGTGGAGAGGTATAGTTCAGCAGGGACTATCTCTGAGTTTGCTGCCCTTCCCCCCTCACAAAATCATGGTTGAATGGGGCCTACCCCTGCAGCCATTCCAATGTCCCATTACTTGGCTATTTCACCCCATTTACCATAAACACTATAATGTGCATACTGCTTTATTTCTACGATGATTTGGATTTCATTTAAAAGTTTTATTTTACATTTTACAGCACAAACACTAATAGATATCTGTTAAACAAAGCAATGCAGTCTCACAATGAAAATAGACTTAGCATTAAAACTTTTCTGCCCTTGAAACTCACATTCATTGAAACAGCATTGAAACCCACATTCAAAGAAAATACATCTGGCCAGTGGCAGATAAAGATTAACTTTGGGCTGTTTTCAAATCATAGGCCCCTTGCACACAAAACATACATGTGTTCTTTGGTACACCTTCCTGATTGTATTAAATCATATTCCTTGTATAATACAGTACAGTTTTTAGACAGCATTTTAAATTTATTGTTTTGAACATTTTTCCAGTAAACAATGAAGCAAAATGCATGCACCAATAATGACAAAACTGCCCAATTCAGAACATTTCCATCATAAAGTCTATTCAAACTTCTACAATCTACCAGTATCAGTAAATATGCACAATCTCTTCAGAAGTAAAAGTCCTATAAATAATTCCACGTTAAAGAGATCTGTAACTCCACATTAAAGAGATCTGTAACTAATGAAGAGGTTGGTGCTAGCAAACAACATTATATTTCATTGTTTCATCTACAAAGTACCTGTTGCCCTTGAGGAATAAATTACCCATGTTACATTAAAAAATGATAAGCTAGTAATATTGTAATAGGAAATGGATGGCAAACTGATAACAGGTTCATCGCTACTAGGTATCTCCACCAAAGAGGACATTCTCAGGACTGCAGCATCCACCCCTTTAAAAGTGCAACACAATACAGTATCTCAACACACTGTGAGAGTAGAACCCACAGCCTTCAGCATTAAAAGCAAGTACACTAACTGTTGTGCTATTAACAATGTATGCAGACTCAGCATAAGTAGCACTAAACTTCTCTTCCATGAAAGCTCTTAGCTCCTTGTAAAATCCACTCGACACTCAAATGTATGTCTCAACTTTGCAGCACATGAGCACAAAAAATCTGGAAAAAGCCAAAATTTATTGGGGGGACAAAAGCCCATAAACTAGGGACACATTTTAAACATTGCTTGTATAACCTTAGATATCTGGAAAAGGCCAAATTTTATTGGGGAGGGGGCCAAAAGCCCATAAACTAGGGACACATTTTAAAAATTGCATGTATAACCTTGGAAAGTCGCTAGAATAAAATGCTGTACTACTGCCATACATTTTACTGCCAAGGCCTGAACCCAGGACCTTATGGACTATAGTCAGAGCAACATACTACTATGCCAAATTAAATGCTTCTTGAAAAGCAAGAATACTGAAACTTAAATGGCTATCATTTAGTGAATTCAGTTCTCACCATAGCTCTCAACATCTCAGCACAAAACACCTGGACAAAGCCAATAATGTGAGCATACAGCCCCCCACACATATTCAGTGAATTCAGTTCTCACCATAGCTCTCAACCTGTTAGCACAAAACAAAACCTGCACAAAGCCAATAATGGGGGAATACAGCCCCCAAAATAGGGGCAAGTTTCAAATATTGATCTTATAAACTTAGAACATTCTGGTGAAAACGAAAAACCAAAAGAAAACCGTAGATAAAATTAGGCACAGGTATCCAGTAAATCGAGAAGACCAAACCAAAATACCTTAATGCTGATTTAGTTATAAAAATTATTTAGCATTTTCGCCACTAAAAACAAAGTAGCTTCATAGGAGAAACCAACTTCCAAAGAGACCAAATTCCACTCATTTTAGAACTTTTGGAAATGGTCCTTGATTACAATTATATTAGTTTTCAAGGTGAATATTTCCAACAAATCAGTGGGGTAGCAATGGGGGCAGCTTGTGCCCCCATTTATGCCAATCTTGTTATGTTGGAATGGGAGAACAGGCATGTTTTTATCAGTCCATTTCAATGGAACATTAAGCTTTACCTTAAGTTCCTTGACAATATTTTTATTTTGTGGAAAGGGTCGAAAGAAACTCTTACATCATTTATGCAATATTTGAATAACAGCACTAGTTTTCTCTCTTTCACACATACATGGCATTACGACACTATTAATTATTTGGACATTACTATTGTCAAAACTAATAAGGGGTTTAAATCCAAAATTTATCGCAAGGATACCTGGTGCAATAGTTACTTGCACTATGAAAGCTATCACCCCACATTTCAAAAGAAAAGCCTTGTGAAGGGACAGGCAGTTCGTATAGCGAGGATGACCTCCGATTTGGAAGACTTGAAGAATGAATTCATTTTTTTGGGTAATAAGTTCATTGAAAGGAAATACCCTTTAAAATTGGTTTGTGATATATTAGGTGAAGTTTATGAGGAATGGGGCAAAAAATACAAGCCTTTGTTAGGTCTACCACTTGTTGCCTCAGGGTCTCAGAACAGAGATGTAAAAGACTTTCGGGGGTCTTGTGTTACAGAGTTTACAACATTCTCTGACACCTTCACTAATATTATTAGTTCCAACTGGAGTGTGCTGAAAACTAATAAAGATCTTTTTGAAGCAGTAGGACCTAAACCCATATTCACCTTTAGGACAGGAAAGAATTAAAAAAAAAATTTTGAACAGATTGATAGTAATGTGCAACTTATAAATAAAGCTGCCTTTCCATGTGGAAGTTGTAGTCACAGTCCCCACATTTTTAGGGATGCACATATCAGATTAAAGAATGGTCTTAATAGTATTGTGAGATTCTGCAAGGGTAATTGCAGAACTAAGATGTTGGTCTACATACATAAAGCTATTTTCGCCTTCATTCGTGGTCTGGATCTTTTTTATCTTTTTTTGGTGGTTTAGTGCTTTTTCGTTCATGAGCTTTTCAGTTCTTGTTCAAACCAGGAAAATCTATATGCCTAAATATGAACAAGTACCTCTTCTTACCTTAGACCTCCTCACTCTCCCTTCTTTACTGACATCCTTAGTCCAATGTATTTCTCTTCCTGGTCTCACTTTCTAAATATGCCATAACCCTGTTTTTTATCTCATTTTGTATTGTAACTACTATTTATATTACACTAAGTTAGCTTTAATTTCTGTATAAAATGGCTAACTTTTCTGTAAATATTAAATCATTGTCATATAATTTGTATCTATTCTTAAGCAGTATTTTCACATTATGTGCAATTTGGTATACTTTTTTAAGCTGTATGTGTTTTTGTATTATTTTTGAAGACTGTAAAATTATTGCTTTTAAAATGTTTTTGGAATACTTTAGAGCTTTTCTCCCCAGGTCACTGCAAAAATGGGCACCTACTCCTTCAGACTATCCCAGTAATCAAATATCAGTAAAATATAAATAATGTGTATATCAATAATGGAATATGAATTTGTAGTGCTTGATAGCAATGCTGGTGTGCTGATGGATATCTGATTGATTCAGTGTTGCCATGCTGGGGTCGCTGCTGGTGCACTTTCTGTTAATGTGCTGACAGTTCTTCACTACTGTTCTTTTTCCTTTTATTTCTTGATCATGTAGCTGGCATACATATTGGGGTTATGGGGATATGGAAGTGGAGCCACCCATGTAAAATGTTCTGTTTTATTTACTACTGTTTCATGAATCTTATTACCAGCTTTCTATAAGCCATTGTGAATGTTGTGTATTTTTTGGTTAGAAACGTTTATATACAAATGTCTGTATATATGTATGTCTATGTATATATACATATATATATATATATATATATATATATATATATATATATATATATATATATATAAATATATCTAGGAGTGCTACAGAATCCTAAAAGCCCAAAATTCTGAAAGTTCAAAATAATGAAAACTCAAAATCCTGAAAACACACAGGATACCAACACTTACTATATTCCAGCACAAGTACATAGAGAAACAAATAAAACACAAACTATATTACTGCTCTCCAAGCATAAGCAGGTGGCAAGTAACCCTGAACCCCCCCATGTGAAGGGCTGCTCCCCTCACACTCCCCTGCTACTTAAATATATCAACGCCAAGACTGCACTTACTATAGTGAAGTGCAATCTTGGAGTTAATATATTTAACTAGCAGGGTGTGTGGGAACGCAGCCCCCCACATGGGGGGTGCATGTGGGCTTGCCCCCAGCATATAGTTGAAGGGTAATATGTTTCTGTATGTACTTGTGCTGGGATATAGTAAGTGTTGGTATCCTGTGTGTTTTCAGGATTTTGAGTTTTCAGTATTTTGAGTTTACAGTATTTTGAACTTTCAGGATTTTGGTCTCAGGATTTTGGGCTTTCAGGATTCTGTATTGCTCATACATATATATATATATATATATATATATATATATATATATATATATATATATATTTATATATATATATGTATATATCTAAATACACACACACACACACACACACACACACACACATATATATACATATATATATATATATATATATATATATATATATATATATATATATATATATATATATATATATATATACATATATATATATATATATATGCATTTATATATATATATATATATATTTATATACATATATACATATATATATATTATATATATACATTTATATATATATATATATATATATATATATATATATATATATATATATGGATCTTCTTTAAAAATATTGAACATCAGAACGCAGATGTTTATTTTTGTGAGAAGAAAATACCGAAATCTCATATACTCAACTGCCGAAGTTTTCCCAGGGTTAGTAAACACTTGTCCAACATGCCCTTTTCTCCACTGTAGTATGATATTGAGTTGATATATATAGTTGGTGGGAGAGGGGGCATAGCCCTCCCCCAAACTGTGTTGGTTTTGATTATACTGGTGTGTATTTAGTTTAAGTTTGAGCAAGTGTTTACTTACAATGGTAAAAGCTTCTGCATTCGGATATGTGATGTTTTGATGTTTTAGGTTCATAGGTTCATAGGTAGGTACTAGGCTATCAGCCCAAGGGCCTAAGTAAGCCTAGCCAACAAAGTTCCCTGGCTTACGCCAACCCAAGAAAGTTAATTTCCTGTGCCCCTGTCAAGCAGAGCCACAGAAGTGATCCTGGGGTGTATTTCCTAATTCCCATCCACTCATCAAGATTTTTCTTGAAGAGTGTTAATGAGGAACTTTGCATGCCATAGATGGGTAGCTTGTTCCAGAGTACGGGAAATCTCTGGAACAGGAATCTATCCCTCCAGCATCTCCTGTTTATTGTGGTGGCAAGGTTTAGGTCCCTAGAGCATTTAGATTCATGTTATTTTTAGTCTCACAAAAATGAATATATATAAAATTATATATATATTATACATACATACATATCTATATATATCTATACATCTATATATTTTATATATATATATATATATATATATATATATATATATATATATATATATATATATATATATATATATTATCTATATGGGCAGGATTCATGAAGGCTAGCACGGAGTCTAAGAGTATTATAAGACTCCATGCAGCCTTCACGATCCAGGAACAGCCCAAAGTCCGTGTAAGAGACCAGCTAAAACGTCTCTTACACGGAGTGGGCGTGGATAAACTAATCACCTCACTTGCAGCCGAATAGCATGCAAATGAGGTAGATTAGCGATCCAGGAAGCCCAAAGCAGCCCGTGTAAGAGCCGTTTTAGCTGCAGAAATGTACTCAGTTGACAACTGAGTATGTTTCTGCAAAAACCACAATGGAGCCATGTCAGCTCCAAATAAAGGGTGCATATGTGTCAGGCAGCATGCCAATGGCCAAATATGTGGCCATTGGCAAGGTACCCCGATGCAAATAGGAGAAATAAATATTATTTTTTCCGGCGATCGCCGATGTTTAAACCCAGCGCAGCCCTGCTCAAACGGGCTGCGCTATATAAAAACATAAAAATGAAGGTTATAAACCCACAAATGTGGGGTTTTATGCAATACATGGATTTACAATGCAGGGACCAGCAGACCAAAAACAACATGGCCACCGTGTAGTGGTTGCTAAGGGGGGAAGCTGAGTCTAAGACATGTAACAAAGCATTAGTAGGCAATCTGATGCAAATGATTGTTAGGATACTGAATTCTGCTTTCACATAGCAAATGAGCACATTCTGAGTAGTGTAAGAGTTACATAAGGGGGAGGAACAGAGTAGGAGATAGGTGACATCACAGGGGGGAATGGCAGAAAGAAATGCAGTTCATTGGAGGCCAGAGTTACATGACAGATGTCAGACACATATCATGGAAAGAGGAGTGTCACAACATAAGCATGGGAAAGTCAAGAAATCGAAGGTGTACACTTCTGCCTACACCAAAGTTTTTTGCTGGGCATGCATGCGCATGTGTGCGTGCCATGAAGCGCGAGTAGGACAGTGTGCGCGCGTGTAAGACAGACTAAGCATGTGGGAGCATGTTGCTAGATGTCTAACACTGTTTGCGCAGGTGCGTGCACGTTTTAACCCAAATAAGCAGATTCTGAACCGTGTAAGCATGTGTGCGCGCGTGTAAGCCACTGTGAGCATATTTCTGCTGGTATGCACGCTGCTCCCCCCTGAGGAAACAGAAAGGAAAAAGGAAGCAACAGAATTAGTAGGAAGCTAGCAGGGAATACTGCTGGAGCTAGCAGGTGAAAACAATTAGAAGCAGGCAATTACACAGGCAGAATAGTAGCTCAGCCCAACACTTAAAACTCTGCAAACAGCAGTGCAAGATGTTTCTCACAAGAGACACTGCAGGACAGGAGTAAGCTATTAGAAGTGAAAACTGAAAAAGCTGAACTCAGAGCAGAAATGTTAGGGGCTGCCATAGCTGTCATAATGAGACATAGGCGACTTGTTGAGGGTGGTGACAATGCAGATGGTGCCAGACAACCCACAGTGAGGATTCGGAGAAGAGTGTACAGGCCCAGGGTCACCTACCATGGGTTACATGAGCTGGAGATAGTAGAGCACTGTAGAGTGGACAGAGACCTCCTGCAGCAAATAGTGAAGCTGTGCAGGCCACGCCACACACACAGAACCAACAGAGGGGAACCCATCCCAGTGGAATCCAAGGTATGTGTTGGCCTAAGAATACTAGCAACAGGTACCTTCCAGAGACCAACTGGTGATATGATGGGGATATCACAGGCATCAGCCTCCAGGGTACTGCACCAGTTCCTGGATGCCATGTCAGCACATGTCGGTGATCATGTATATTTCCCCAATGCCCGTGAGGTATTGGCCAGCAATATGCGTCTCTTCCAGCAAATAGCGGAATACACTGAGGTAGTGGGTGCAATAGACTGCATGCACATACGCATCAAAGCACCAGCTGGTGAGTGGGGTAGGGCCTACATTAATCGCAAGGGCTTCCCCTCCATCAACTGCCAGGTCATGTGTGATGCCCAGGGCATAATAATGAATGTGTGTGCTGGATGCCCTGGGAGCTACCATGATTCCCACATCTGGCATTTGACGCAGCTGTACCAGACATTTGCCAATGGGGACATCCCACACGGACACTTAGTGGGGGATGCAGGTTATGCACTGGAGCCGTGGCTGATGACACCCATCAGAAACGCACACACATCTGAACAGGAACACCATAATGAGGCACACGCACAAACACGTAATGTAATAGAGCGTGTGTTTGGGCTGCTCAAGTCATGGTTCCGGTGTCTGGACACATCTGGTGGAGCCTTGCAGTACACACCAACTACATGTATCCAAATTGTCATGGTATGTGCTATGCTACATAATATGATCTTGTGAAAACAGCTGCAGCAGGACCAGCATAGGGCTGGCCCAAACAGCCCCCCACCATTGCCAAGGCCATCACAGGCAGAGTGTGACTCAGAGGAGGAACAACCTGAGCCTGCCCCGGTAGGCAGAAGGAGGCGTGCCCAGTATGCCCTGGCCTTGGCAAAGAGGCAACGCATAGCACATACACTGGCTCAGTGGATGCCTAAAATGACATGACCTGCTCACAAACATGTACAGGGAGTGTAATATGTGCATCCGACAGAGGCAGCCCTGCAGCACCACCTGAGGCATGAATGCCATGTGTTAAGTAATGTAACACCATGTACTATATGCACACCTGAGGACCGTGACTAACATCCTACCCTCACCAAGCATCATGCCACAATATGACAATGAGATGATCAAGTGCAATAATTGGCTGAAGTATTGCAGTTAGTCAAAGGGGATCCAATGTGTGCCAGCCTGGGATGACATGCTGAGCATGACATGATGCTCCACCTGCTAGGACTGGTGTGCACCTATCAGTGCAGGCCGTATGGATACTGGCAAAGGCTGTTGTTACCCACAGCATGCCCTGAATAGGTAAGGCTCAAAACACAAACCTACCTCCATAGGTATCAGAAGGGATAAGAACCTAGATGTAATGCTACCCAATGCCAGAAGTCTAAACAGCAAGATGCATGCAGTCTAAACTCACCCTGTATGGAGAATGTTGATATCTGTGCTGTAACAGAAAACTGGGTCCGGGCTCACAACAGCACCCTAACACTACCAGGTTACACCTCATACTGTGCTGTACAGCCTCAAAACATGGAACAAGCTACAAAAGGAGGGTGGCTAGCAATAATTGTCAAGGATAACCACACACCCATGTTGGTACCACAACAAGAAGCAGCATGGACTAGCCATGGTCAAGTAACAGTGGCTAAAACTGCCCCCCAGTTTATAGCCTGCTACAGACTACCATCCCAACACCAGGAACCACACCTGGCCTATGTTGGAATACATGAATATATCAAGTCCACCAAACCACATTATATTGGGTGACTGAAAATACCCAGACATTGACTTGGAACATTATACTAGCTCCAACACTGTAGGACAAAAGTTCATAGAATCCATAAACCAAAATGCCCAGGAACAACGTACCACTCCCACAAGAAGGGTAAGCACACTGGATGTGATAATCAGCAACATGGGTACTGGATGGCAAGATGAGAAGTGTATTGCTCACTGGTAAGACCAGACCATAGAGTAATCACACTGGATATACACATCCTGACCACAGTCCCTGGCCAGAAAACCACAGTGAAAAACATGTGTAAAGCAAAATTTGCACTCCTCCAAACTGATGTGGAATCCATTAAAGGTCCTGTGAAGGTGCAAAATATGGGCCAAACCTCAGAACCTGTTATACAGGCATTCCATGAACACTGCCAGGAATGCTTGGATTATGCAATCCTAAATTAAAACAAGACACAATGCCATACACACAGGCATCTGGCATGATGGACACCAGCCATAACCAAACCATGCAAGAGAATGAGGAAGCTACTACATGATAGAGCAAACATAAAAAAGAAGTAATCACTGACCAGTAGTATGGCAATAAAATATGTCCACACATACAATCCACTAAGGCCAGCCACAACAAGTTGAATCTGTAAATCTTGAGGCAATGTTACACCTGCCCCAAGTACACAGACAACCCCCAACTCCCCCCAAGAAATACAAATATATGTGAGAGATGCAACCATCTATCCAAAATGGAGGCTGAGCTCCCTCAACTCAGTACTCCCAAAACTAGTCAGGGGGAGAAGTTAACCACACACACCACAAACCCAGTCCCACATAGACCTATCACAACTGCAAACCAAAGACATAAACACAGAAAAACATTCCCGGAGGTCCGAATTACAAACACACCACACTAACAGAGGCCTCCAAAGCAGACACCCAATCAAACAACCTCCAAACATAGCACATGCAACACATAGTACACAAAGCTGGTGTGCCAAACAGTCACAGGCCAGAAGGAGAAACAACATGCCTGATACAGTTGTAATAGGTGACTCCATAGTGAGACACGCTGCTGTCCCACACACCAGACTGAACAAGGGAAAGGGTACAGTAAGCTGCCTGTAGGCTGCTACAATACACCACATAACACAAGTATGCAGGTCACCCCAAAGCAAGTAGAAATATGATGCAGTCATAGTCCATGCTGGTGTGAATGAACTGAGATGTACCTCCCGGGACTACATAAAAAGAGACATAGATGAGCTCCCCGATTATGTAGTCCAGGCCGGTATGACACTGACCGTTTGCAGCGTCCTACCCTCACCAAGAATGATGCCACAGTACAAACACGGAATGATCAGTTATAACAAGTGGCACAATTACTAGTGTCATTCCAAGGGGATCCAATGTCTGTCTGCTTGGGATGTCATGCTTGCAAGCCACGCAGCTGTTCCAGGGATGGCTTGCACCTGTTACCCCTGGGCGTCTGGTTATTGGATAAGGCTTTTGCCACCTCCATAGAGCCTTTCGTAGGCAAGGCTGAAAATACTAACCTACCACCCTACAAAATATAAGTGGAAAGAAACATAAGGGTAATGCTGACCAATGCCAGATGTGTAAACCTCAATATGCATGCTCCCGAGGCCATCTCCAGTATGGAGAACATCGATGTCTGTGCAGTGACAGAAACCTGCTGCAAGCCTCCTGACAGCACACCAGCACTACCAGGTTATACCACATATCATGCGTTATGGCCCCAAAACCTGGAACAAAACATAAAAGGAGGGTGAGTATCCATATTCAGCACAGACACCCATACGTCCAGGTAACTGACAATGCACAAGGCATTGGAGTCCACCCATGTGCAACTAACCATAGGCAATACTGCTGTACAGTCTGTAGCATGCTACAGACCACACTCTCACACACAGGAACCCCACCTAGCCTTCCTGAAGACACTGGACAGTATGAATGTCTCACCAAATACCAGACAAGGTACTCACAAATTACCACATAGGTGGAAAACCATTATGTATGGAAGGAGTAATCAGGGACCTAGGGACACAAGTGGACAGTAACCTGTTATGTGACACTCACATTGCCAATGTGGCTAGGACGACTGTCTATATTGGACACCGTATCATGAAAGGATTCACATCTACATCAACAGAGGTCATTGTGCCCTATACTGTTCTCTTATCAGAACCATAATCTAGTACAGTGCCTCATTTGGGATGTACCTTACCTGACAGGTGCAGCAGTTAGAAAGACCTCAAAGGTACCTCACCAAGAGAATAAAGAGTCTCAAATATATATCATATGCTGCCTGGATGTAGACACCCCAGCTGAATGCAGTCACATACTGCCTACACAGAGGCATTGTATGTCTGTTGTACAAGGACATGTCCAACACAGGAGTAATGGACATGCTCCACCCCAGAAAACTCAAAGCCATCGGAGCTGTGAGAGTGAGAGATGCCAACCTCAACACATAATGAAATAGGATGTGCTGGAGGGACAGATACATAACCCAGAGGCTCCACACACCCATAAACAGGATCCCAATCCATGTTAGGCAGAGCCCCTCACTGACACCCCTCAACAGGAATATTGCCAAGTAGATGGTTGATTGTACATGTACACTGGGGGTCTTCACTGTGTCACGACCAGACAGAGGCACAGTAAAGAAAATCATAAATGGCCATAATAGTCACATAGCAAGGGGCGGCGAAAGACACACACACTCTGGCTTGGCTTACTAATGCCCTAGGGTGGATAGCCTAGTATGAACCCATGAACCTATGAAGATACAAATTGTACAGGACACTAAGGATAATCCCAAGGCTTCCACAACTGATGGTAGGAACCGTGTTGGGAATTCACAGATATGCTCTGAATCACACAAATATTACAAACAACATACCAAACACACACACATATTGCCAACATACATCCTGACAGGTGCAGTGCAAACCCCCCCCAGAATGCAAAATATCTATCCCAGCAGACTGCTGGTCCCCTGACATTGCAGATACTGAGGTATCAGCCAGCATCTACAAAGCAAAACACACAGCAGCAATGGTATGAGATGGTGTACTGGGCTGAGTCCAACATGGACTCCAAGAAGAATGGAATGCCAAATAACACTACTGCTCAATGTCAGCCTTACCACAGTATATGTACCCAAAGAGCAGTGTACAACAACAGTGGTCCTTCTCAACAAAGGTGTTGCCTGAATGGATACTGAAAACTACCACCCCAGAATCCTGAGAAGCTCGGTCTGCACAGCTATGAAAAGGATCAGCATGTACTGCAGACATAAAGATATTGGGGACCTACTGACACCGGACCCTACCCAGTGTGGCTTTCTTAAGTGCAGATCTTGCCCCTAAACATGTTTGACTCATTTGAAACAGTCATTAAGGTCATTGATGATGGCAATGTGGTCCACACAGCGTAGCTGGACCTTGCAAAGGCTTCTATACAATACCCTACATGTTCATTATAGATATGCTCACCAGCTTAAATATAAACCCCTATGTCAGTAGAGGGGTTGCAAACCAGACCAAGGACAGAACTGCTGCAGCCATGTCAGACTACAAACCAGATATAACTGGCATCCCACAAGGCTTGGTCCTGGGACCTCCCTCGTTTGGTATATATGTCCCATAGGTACAGGCCAACATGGAAGGACTGTGTCTGAACATGTTTGCAGAGGACTACAAACTGCCCACCATATCTGACCCTCCAGCTGACACAAGCATCCCACAAAAGGGCCACATAGAAACAGACAACTGGTGCCATAGCCATGTCAGCAAGCTAATTGCAGAAAAGTGTATAGTAAACCCCCGTGGATATACAGTAAGTGCCCACCAATTACCACATAGGTGTTAACCCATTACGTACTTAACATGTAATGAGAGACCTGGGGACACAAGGTGATAGATATCCTGCATTGGACAAACATGTGGCTGTAGTGTTTACAGAAACATACCATATACCCACCTAATCATGAAGGTTGTCAGATCTAGATAAGGGGAGGTCATTGTGGCTCTGCAGTCATCCTTCATCAGCATTACAATTGACTACAATAGCCCCTGTGGGATGTACCTCAGCAGACACCTCCATCAACTGTAAAGTCCCCAACAGTACCTCAACAGGAGTATCAAAGAGCTTGCACAGATGCCATGTGTTGCCTGATTAAACAAACTGCAGCTACACACACTGCCATACTGCCCACCCAGAGGCAAGCTGTGCCTGATGTATAAAGCTATGTCCAAGCTGGAATCAATAAACATGCTGCACCTTGTACAACCTGAATGGCAGTGAGCTATGCACATGACAGACCTGAACCCCAGCACTGACATACATAGGACAAGCTGTACTGTATGATCCATAACACAGAAGCCACCCCCACTAATTAGTAAACTCCCAGTACAGGCTATCCATAGAGTCACCCATCGATCCTCCTCAAGAGGAATCTTGATGAGTGGATGGGAGATGGTAGGTTTACCCTGGGTATCACTGTTATGTCACAGGTAGACAGAGGCACAGTATACTAACCATGACATATGTCATGGCAAACTCACTTACAATGTGTGTCAAAGGACAAACACACTCTCCGACTAGCATTAGAAATGGCCTAGGGCACATTGCTAGTGTTTGCAAATGTACACCTATGTTGTGGAATACACTACCAATGCTGGACGAGCCTGGTTTAAGTAGTTCATATCTGAACATAATGCAACATGGTCAGATGTGCGCAACTGGCCCCTAACTAGGCTGTTGTGCTCACTATGGAAATGTAAAGCAGTGATAGGACTAAAGCCCAGAATACTGTCCACCACAGTCAAAGTACTGAACCAGTACACTATACAGTACTACAGTGTTAGGTCAGTATGAAAGGATGTTGACAACTGTATGCAAAGTATCCCATGCAGACCCTGCAGGCACAGTATAATCCCTGTTGTGTTCACACACAAAGCAGTCGGACAGTAACTACACAACATGACACACAACACACAACCATGAACGGGAGATATTTGTTGAAGTTCACACTCATCCACAAATGTGGTGGGCTGCAGAGTTCAACATATGGAAAGCTCACACTGGGCATGCTCACACACTTTGATAAATGAGACATGTCAGACAACATGCCATGGGAAGGCTGAACTGGGCATGCTCACACACTTAGGCCAAATCTCACTTTAGCAGTTGGCCACACATATCTGGCATTTGTACGTGTTATTCCAGGAACCAACCACATTACAGCAATCTGCCCAGTGCACACAGTTAAATTACTACAGAGACATACGTGATATAGTGGATCCCTCCCATATGCAAACATCTTCCACAGATACACAAGTTGTTCATACAAACAGGGAATGCTATGGCAATAAAGACCTGCAAACAGTCTATCAGCAACAAATAATGTGCATTTGACAATTAAACATATGGGTGTAGAGGTCAACATTAGGCTGTTTACCCTAGGGAATGACAGCTTAGCCAGAGTGTGCTTGGCGTCTGCCTCCCCACAGGATGCACATTCCCCTTTCTAAACACTGATGATGTCAGCACCCTATAAGTACAGCAGGAGAAGAGATACCTCCCTGTAATGTGAATAGCATGCTCCGCTAATGTGTCCATCTCAAGTGTCATAACATAGTTAGGTAGGGGTTTGAATCCTGCAAATGCTCATTGTTTGTGAGTGGGTTGGTGTGTATGCAAGTCTGTGTAAGGGAATTGTCCCTTTTGGCAACTGGGAAAACACACTACAGGATGCACATTCCCCTTTCTAAACACTGATGATGTCAGCACCCTATAAGTACAGCAGGAGAAGGAAAACCTCCCAATAATGTGAATAGCACACTCCACTAATGCGTCTGTCTCGAGTGTCATAACATAATTAGGTAGGGGTTTGAATCCTGCAAATGCTCAGTGTGTGAGTGGGTTTGGTGTGTGTGCAAGACTGTGTAAAGCGAATATCCCTTTTGGCAACTGGGAGAACACACTACAGGATGCACATTCTCCTTTCTAAATACTGATGATGTCAGCACCCTATAAGTACAGCAGGAGAAGGGAAACCTCCCAATAATGCGAATCGCACGCTCTGCTAATGCGTCCATCTCGAGTGTCATAACATAGTTAGGTAGTGGTCTGAATCCGGCAAGTGTGTATGTTTGTATGAGGGGGGTTAGTGTGTGTGCAATTTTGTGTGAGGGAAATGTCCCTTTTGGCAACTGGGAGAACACACTACAGGATGCACATTCCCCTTTCTAAACACTGATGATGTCAGCACCCTATAAGTACAGCAGGAGAAGAGAAACCTCCCAGTAATGCGAATAGCGTGCTCTGCTAATGCGTCCATCTCGAGTGTCATAACATAGTTACGTAGTGGTTTGAATTCTGAAAAAGGCAAGTGTGTGTGTTTGAATAAGGGGGGTTAGTGTGTGTGCAATTCTGTGTGAGGGAAATGTCCCTTTTGGCAACTGGGAGAACACACTACATAATGCACATTCCCCTTTCTAAACACTGATGATGTCAGCACCCTATAAGTACAGCAGGAGAAGAAGAGCCTCCCAATAATGCAAATAGCGTGCTCTGCTAATGCGCCCTTTTTTAAGTGTCATAACATAGTTAGGTAGCGGTTTGAATCCGGCAAGTGTGTGTGTGTGCAATTTTGTGTGAGGGAAATGTCCCTTTTGGCAACTGGGAGAACACACTACAGGATGCACATTCCCCTTTCTAAACACTGATGATGTCAGCACCCTATAAGTACAGCAGGAGAAGGGAAACCTCCCAGTAATGCGAATAGCGCGCTCTGCTAATGCATCACTCTCGAGTGTCATAACATAGAGAGGTAGTGGTTTGAATCCTACTAGTGTTTGGATGAGGGAGGGTAGTGTGCGTGCAATTTTGCGTGAGGGAAATGTCACTTTTGGCAACTTGGAAAACACACTACAGGATGCACATTCCCCTTTCTAAACACTGATGATGTCAGCACCCTATAAGTACAGAAGGAGAAGGTATGTGGCATGGACAATGACTGAGTCATATGTGTCCATGCCTCTGACTGACCTGTATGCTTGTGTTATGTGGTGGACCATAGTCCCCCACGGGCATATCACTGTGACCTTCACCTTGTCCAGCCTGGTGAGCGTGACCTCACTGTACCGGACAATAAAGGTACCTAACACAACTGTGGCAGGTGTGTTGTCCAGCCGTACAGGCTGTGACTGTTTGGCACACAGGATTTGTGTGCTATGTGTTATGCGTGATGTGTTCAGGCATAACGTATGCCTGTGTGCCAGCTGCAGAGGTGTCTGCCGCTCAGGCAGGATGCTATTCTTAGGCTCCACGAATGACCCAGTGTGTTCACATGCTTGTATTGCTGTCAGTGTAGGTCTACATCAGACTGGTATTGTAGTCACTGTAGTATTTCATGCCACCTGACAGGTTATGCCAGTACTGGGTTCAGAGTGCTTATTCCCCAGTTTGGCTATGTGGTTCCATCTCATACATGTGTTGTACGTCCATGTGTAGGGGAGAGGGTTGACTGTGTACATGTGGCAGCTGCGACATTGTCACATGACCCACATATTCCACAACTGTACCATAGAGGTGACTGACAACTGACCTTTGCACATGCTACCATAGTATTGTGATTGCCATGGTGATTAACAGCACATAGGGCCAATGGGGAACAAGATACATAGGTTCATAGGTTCATACTAGGCTATCTGCCCTAGAGCATTTATGAACCTAGCCAGAATGTGTTTGGCTGTCACCATCCATTATAAATATATATTGCCATGCCCTTTTCCGAGGTTAGTATACTGTGCCTCTGTCTAACAGTGACACAGAAGTGATACTCGGGGTGCACCTACAATGTCCCATCCACTCATCAAGCTTCCTCTTGAAGAGAGTCAATGAAGGACTCTGCCTAACCTGGACTGGGATTTTATTCCAGAGTGAAGTGAGCCTCTGAGTTATGAATCTGTCCCTCCAGCATGTCCTATTTATTTCAGTGCTGAGGTTCAAGTCTCTCAAGCGTGTAGCCTGATGGGATTTGGATATTCTCAGGTGCAGCATGCCCATTAATTCCGGGTTTGACATGGCTTTATACATCAGGCACAGATCACCTCTGAACAGGTGGTATGCCACGGAGTAGAGCTGGGGTTTCTTTAACCGGTCAGCATATGGCATCTGTATGAGCCCATTGATCCTCTTGGTGAGGTACTTTTGGGATCTTTCCAGTTGCTGCAGGTGTCTGGTAAGGTACATAACAACAGGAGGATTGTACTCAATTATGGGCCTGATGAGGGATGAGTAAAGAGGCACGATGTCCTCCCCTGATCTAGATGTGAATCCTTTCATGATGGGGTGGGCTATATAAAATGTCTTTCTAACCACTTTGGCCATGTGGTTGTCAAATGAGAGATTGCTATCAACTTGGGTCCCCAGGTCCCTAATTGCTTCTTCTGTACTTAATGGATTACCACCTATGTGGTACTTTGTGGGCACTTTGTTTTTGCCAAAGGGGATGACTATACACTTTCTTGCATTCAGCTTGAGGCCATGGCTCTGGCACAAGTTGTCTGTTTCTATGAGGCCCTTTTGGAGGATGCTTGTGTCGGCTGGAGAGTCGATTATGGCGGCCAGTTTGCAGTCATCTGCATATTTGGTCAGCCACAGTCCTTCCGTGTTGGCCTGTACCTCCGATAAATATTTCCAAACAAGAAAGGTCTCAGGACTGAGCCTTGTGGGACACCACTTATAACTGGTATGGAGTCTGGCATGGCTCCAGCAATTCTAACCATGTGGGTTCTGTCCTTGAGCCAGTGTGCAATCCATCTAGTGACATAGGGGCTTATATTTAAGCTGGTGAGCTTCTCTAGAATGCCCGAGTGGGGTATTGTATCGAAGGCTTTTGCGAGGTCCAGGTAGGCTGTGTGGACCATCTTCCCCTCGCCAATAGCCTTGGTGACTGTTTCAAAGAAATCAACCAGGTTTGAGAGGCAGGATCTGCCCTTAACAAAGCCAAACTGGGTATAATCCAGTGTCTGTAGGTCCCCAATATCTTTATTTATGAGGTCCTTGATGATCCTTTCCATAGCTCTGCAGACCGAGCTAGTGTGGCTTATGGGGCAATAGTGTCCAGGATCCGTTGAGGCACCACCTTTCTGTAGAGGGACCACTGTTGCTGTACGCCACTCTTTGGCCACATATCCTGTAGTAAGGCTGGGATTGAACAGTAGTTTTATGTTTGGTTGTAGCTCTTCTTGGAGTTCATGTAGGACACAGCCCGGGACACTGTCTGGTCCCATTGATGCAGTGTGTATTGCTTTGGAGAGGGCGGCTCTTACCTGAGCATCTGAGATGTCAGGGGGGCAGCACTCTGCTGGGATACATATTTGCCCTTTTGGTGTGGAGGGGGGGGGAGAAGTTTGCGCTGAACCTGTCAGCTAGAATGTTGGCGATGTCTGTGGGTTTGGTGTTTCTATTGACATTTTGGACTACCTCTGAGCATATCTGGATATTACCACCCAGGTTCCTAACATAACTGAAGAAAGCCTTGTGATTATCCTTAGTGTCCTGTGCAATTTCTCTCAGAGCTGGCCTTAGACAATCTTATGAGTGCCTGTAGTTAATTGCTAATACTGATCAGTGATGCCTTCCCTTTTTGGGATTTTGCTGTATCATTTAGTAGCTTCCTCCTTCTATTGTGTAGTTTGTTTATGGCTGGGGTCCACCAGACAGGACGTCTGCCTTTGGAGGATTAGGTCTTGGTTTTATTCGGGATCACATGATCCATGCATTCCTGAAGGTGTCCATAGAATGCGTTTATAGAGGAATCTGCGGTCTGGTCTGTAGTTTCCACAGGCCCAGGGGCTTTGAAGGTTTCCACCTCAGTTTTGAGGAGTGTGAATTAGCTTTAGAGAAGTTGTTCACTGTGGTGTTCTGGGCAGGGGGTGGGGTCGAGATGTAAATATCCAGTGAGATTAGTTCATGGTCTGATCTTACCAGTGAGGGATACACTTCTGGTCTGGAGCATAGAGTCCCCATGTTGGTGATGATCAGGTACAGTATGTGTCCCCTTCTTGTGGGAGTGGTAACAAGTTGTTCCATAGCATTTCAGCTCATATGTTCTAGGAATCTTTGGCCTAGGGTGTTGGAGCTAGAGTCATGCTCCCAGTCTATGTTTGGGTAGTTGACGTTGCCCAATATAATGGTGTTTGGAGAGACCTTCATATTTCCACTGTTCTCAGGAAGGCCGAGTGCAGTTCTTGGGCTTGGGAGGGTGGTCTGTAGCAGGCTATAACCTGGAAGGCAGTTTCACCCATTGTTAGTTGCACATGGATAGTCTCTGATGCTTGGTGCTTTGCCACCAACCTGGAGGTGTGGGTATCTTTGATGAATATCAATACTCCCCCTCCATTTGTGGTTCGTTCCACATTCTGGGGCTGAAAAGCATGGTATGAGGTATAACCTGGTAGTGCTGGGGTGCTCTCAGTAGCCCTGAACCAGGCATCTGTTACTGCACAGATATCGATGTTCTCCATGCTAAGGAGAGTTTCGAGTGCATGCATCTTGAGGTTTAGTCTTTTGGCGTTGGGTAGCATTACTCTTACTTTCTTATCCCTTGTGATACCTATTAAGGTGGGTTTGTCATTTGAGCCTTGCCTAACATAGGCACTATGGGGGTAGCAAGAGCCTTTGCCAATATCCAAAAGCCCAGGGGTGGCAGGTGCAAGCCATCCCTAGCGAAGCAGGTGGTTCAACAGAAGATGAATATGTGAGGGTGTAGTGCCTGTGATTAGTTAGCAGTAGCATATATGACTGCTCACGTGGACAAATGCCAGGTAAGTCATATGCAATGTGTCACAGGCAATGTACATGTGAACAGGACAAACAGTGACATTCTGTCAAGTGAGACATGGACATACATATAGTAAGCTATGCAGATGTCACTAGGAGTCCACTGAAGCTCTGTAACTATGCATTGCAGGTGGGATCAGTATTCCAGGGTAATTGCAAGCAAACATGCATGCAAACAAAGCTACAGTAAGCAGGGCTGCACGTAGTCCATTGTACAACAAACAGGCTCTACCACTTCCAGTAGGTAACACTGCAAATATGCAGGCACTATGCACATGTACATGGAAATACACAGGTCAGATTTCTAGGGTCCAATCTCAGCGCACACAAGTGTACAGACCATGTACTGTCAGGATGTACAATAATTGGATGGAAACCCATGTGCTCATACGTGCAGTAATACACATGTCAAATAACAGACACTGAGCCTTCACTCAGTGGTTCCATACTTAGTAGGATGTTTGCTACCTGGCCTGCCACCACAGTATCCCTGACATGTATGGGGACTCTCCCCCCTGTGACAATTAGTTTTGTGTGTTGGGGCTGTCTAGCATGGTATAAGATGTGAGCTTGCAGTGCTAGGGTGCTCCTGTGTGTCCTGTACCAGTCATGTAGTACTGCACACATATCAACATCCTCAAACATCCGCATTGCAGAGTCCAGTGTGGGCAACATGCCACTTGCAGTTTACATGCCCATCATTGCATATTAATACATTCATTACCTTCTGTGCTACCTATGTATGTAGCCTTCTGTTGACATCCTTACCACCAGTATGCCAAAATGTGCAGATGATACACTATGGTACTTACCATGGGTGTAGACAACAGTACATGACAATCACACCCTTACTGCATCAGGCATGCTGTGATATACCCACAATTATTCCAGCACACAGTACTGTTAACAACATGATACTATTACTACACGTCTATGTAGTCACCCTGTGCATCAGCAACATGTTAACCTGTACCTGCACTGCTGTTACAGATTGCAGGAGGTGGCACAGTTTCATCATATGCACAGGGTGTGAATTTGGTATGCCTGAGTCAGCCACCGATACCACCGATTGACATGTATGTGTATGTGTGTTGGTGAGGGACAGCAGTACAAGGTGGGGCAATGTTGATGCAGTGTGTGCGTGTATGCGGTAGCCCTAGGTGTTGTCAATTCGCATGTGTGCATGGATGCACACAGTTCCACCTCATGGCTGCCATATACTGGTGTTTGTGGACAGCCACAGACTGTACCTGCCAGGTCATACAGATCAGTGTCTCTGGCCACGGACACAATACCTGTGCCTTGCAGGGGTTCTACGGACCGTATCCAGTACCAACCCAGACTGGGTACTGTCATCAGGAGCAGGTGTTCGTTGACTGGACACAGATCCCTGTTGGGCCTGGCCAGAGCCATGTGCACGTGGTCTCCTGGGGCGGTCTGATGACAGCACAGACCCAGCATTGCTGGGGCTGCTGTTGGCACTATGGGGGAGGCCGCGGCCCTGTTGTCATCTGCGATGACTGCCAGCTGCTGCTGTTGCTGGCATACGCCCACGTCGACGCCGCAACTGTCCACCATCACCCTGGCTCATGGACATGTAGTTGTGGAACCGGTCTAATATGTCCCCACAACGTTTGTCTATGACATCGGTGAAATTACGGATGGCAGCTGCAATGTCACGCATACTGTCAGTCATGGCTGTGCGACATGCTGTCAGCTCCCTCAGACCTTCTCCGGTGTACCGTTCCATACGTGACTGTGCCTGCATGACAGCCCGAAACATAGCTGAGGTTGTAAGACCTCTGTGGGCACATCTGACAGGGGAAGTACGCCCACGGATGCTCCCACGAGAACCCCTGGACATCTGTCTGTGTGGTACCATCTCAGGGCCATGCCCATGGCTGCTGTGTAGGGAGGCATGTGCCACAGATACCACATTACCCTGGTCAATGCCCACTGTATGCTGTCCATCACCGAGGGATATTGGTGACAAAGGGTGTATTGGCAGGATAACTGTGCGCATTGATGGGGTTGATAGCTGTGTACTGTCAATCGGCTGACCAATGATGGACCCTGGCATACCTTCCTGAGCCATTACACAGATGTCAGCATTATCAGTACCCATGGCACCTGATTCAGGTTCCCTGCTGCATGACACCAGAGCAGCACCAGAATCTGTGGGAGGGAAACAGGAAACACAGTTTACAATGTCTACACATTACCAGTGATGCACACATCCACACATGCACAGGTCCAGACATGCACACATGCACACATGCACACATGCGCACGTGTGCACGTGCACACATGCACACGTGCACACATGCAACACATGTGCACGTGCACACATGCACATATTGCACACATGTGCACGGGCACATGTGCACACATGCACATGTGCACACATGCACACATGCACACATGTGTACGTGCACACATGCGCATATGCATACATGCACACATACACATGCACACAGTTGCACACAATTGTACACTACTCAGTATGTGTGATATCAACACACAGACGCAGACACACCTGCATGCATACAAAGAGCACTACTAAGTGAGCCTAATATTACTATTACTTTCAAGACTATTACAGGTATTGTTAATACACACTCACCAGCATGGATAGGCTGCATTGCTGTTACACCGGAGGGACCTGCAAAAGTGAGGAAACTAATGTCAGTGGGCACAACTGTGCCATTGTTACTGAGTATGATACAGGTCAGTAGTACAACAGTCACCTTTCACAGGTCAGCTGCTAATATTGAGGATATCACACTTGCACATTAAATACTATGATGACAGCTACAAACCGAGGACACACCTCACACATGCATTAACTACCAGTATACACAACAGTCAACTATACATATGGCATATTACCTGCACGCTCATAGTCTTGCTGCTGTGTGGCTCCAGCCTCCATCATAATGCATGTCTACTGCTGTTGTTGTTGCTGGCGGACTGGAGCCACTACACTTATGAGTAGTCCCTCCAGTCTGGTGAGTGGGGGATGTGTAGCCACCATGTGCCTGTGGATATCTGATGCACGCTGACGGACATTTCTGATTAAATCACTGCAGCGATGTCGTACCTGCTCATATGTCCTATTATGCGTGCCTATGTCATTTACCCGACGGAAAAGGTCTTGCCACAGTGCAGCCCTCTCCTGCTGATTTTGGCTGGTGCGAGAAAAGAGTATTGCATAATCCCGCACTAGGCTCTGGTGTATCTCCTCATCCTCAGCTGTGGAGTAAGTGGGATTTCGCGGGTGAGCCATGTACCTGAAAGAGAAAATAACCTGATATCAGCAATATATGTCAGCAGAATTTGGCACACATACTACACATGCTACTTGACTGTTATGATACAACATATCTCACATATATAGCATCTGTCTGTCTATTGGTGAATACACATGTAAATGGCCAGGTATCAGTGCTCAGCAAGCAACTGTGCAACAGTACCTGGCACACTCCATACGACATACTACCAAACCCCAGCAGTCAGAACACTGATTCAGGTCCGGAGCACCTCCTCACTCTGAGGGTTTGTATCTAGGTACTGTATGGCCTACATCATCAACTACTGTGAGCTGACCATACACTAATTGCCCTAGATATACATATCCCACCTCCACCACCAGCACAAATGACTATAGTGAATAACATTGCAGATGCAAACTTTACACTTTGTAACAGTGACATGGTATCCTTTCAGCCCACTGGGCCAGTGGAAGACACAACCCACAATGCTGTCCCCTACACAAATGCCTTCTACGGACATCTCCGAGAATGCATGGATCATGCAATCCCATATATGACCAAGACACTCTCCACAAAGGGACAGCATCCTGTCTGGTGGACCCCAGCCATAGACAGATTGTATTACAAAAGATGGAAGCTACTGCAAGACAGAGCATAATTTCATAAAGGGAAGGCATGTCTGAGCAGCACTAGTAAGGTTCTATTTTCCCTCATACAAACATCCATGGGCAAATTTGAGAGGGAAATCAAGAGGGACACTACAGATAACCAGAAGGCCTTCTTCAGTTATCTTAGCAACCTGGTCAGAATCCCTCCTCTATGCTCATAGTTAGTACACAACAACAAATATTTCACTTGAACCACAGATATTGACAACATTGTGGCAGACAGGTTCAGTGCAGGTGTCACCCCTCCCTCTCCCCCAAAATAAGACATAGTTATCCTAGCTGACTGTAACCTCCCTGTCATCACAGATGTCCAGGTGAGAGCCTCCCTCAGGAAAGTAGAATACACAACATGACTGGGACCTTATGGTATCCCCGATTGCATGCTACATGAACTCTGACAGGAGCTAAACACACATATATAAGTGCTATGTAACAACAGCCTGACTACAGGATATGTACCTGTACACTGGCGCACAGCAGCAGTGGTTCCACTCCATGAAGGAGGCACCTCAACATACCAATACAATACAACACAATACAATACATTACAATGCAAAACTATACAATATGCTATTGCCCCTGGGTCTACAGCAGCATACTGTTCTGCTACCCTGACCATTGTGACACATGTGGTGTGATGGTACCTGCTGCTGTCACACAGTTACACAGGGTGACTCATATGGCATATTACCTATCTGACTAACATTCAGCAGGGGTATGTGTGACATGTACTCATGGGGAGTCTTGCTTCTTAACACTGTGTGGTTTATTGTAGGGTATGTCTTATCTGTGGGTAGGAACCTTTACCTCCACATGTGCTCTCTATTGCAGTGGCATGGACGACACACAGCAGTCATTTAGGTTGTGGATGGTGTGAGGTGTTACTATGGTTGTTGGACATCTGTCATGGGTGTGACTTAGGTATATAAATCCAGGAGTAGTAACCTCTATGTGGGTAGTATGTGTGTACTCTGTGGTGTTGTCAGTCACTGTGCATTGGCAATGTGTTTGAGTGCATTGTCACAGTGTTGTACATGTCACTGTGTCCTTCTCCATATCTGTAGCTGTCATGTGAGGTACATACCATGGCATCCATTATGTGGTGTGGAGGGGTACACTGACGTACATGTCCATAGCTGACACACCATGTCTGCTGACACATACCATGTGCAGGTATTCCAGGAATAGTGTGCCACTGTGAATATCATTGGGGGGACTATTGTACACATTTATGACCCTGTTCACCCCTGACACATGCAGTGGTGGGCAGCCAATCACATATCTGGTGGTTACTGGTGTAGGTGATTTGAAATGGGGTATGGTACTCTAGTTTTGACACTGGTGTTCACTCCATGCCTTTGTCACCAGGCACCTGTTGCAATACATCTGTACACATGTGCCTCACTCAGAATATATATAAATCTCTCTCTCTCTCTCTCTATATATATATATATATATATATATATATATATATATATATATATATATATATATATATATATATATATATATATATATATATATATATATATATATATATATATATATATATATATATATGTCTGTATACATATACACATATATATATTGATGTACATATATTGCTATAGAAATGGAGAGGGGGGGCACACAGAGGGGGTGAGAGTGACAGAGGGGGTGGGACAGGGGGTGTTGAGGTCATCATATACAGTCATACCTGTAGATAGTCAGATCAGTCTGTCTATGTATATGTATCTACATATATCTATATCTGTATGTGTGTATTACATATATATGTTTGTACATATTCTATCTACATCTGTCTATGTATTCCTACATCTCTCTCTATGCATGTATACATATATGCATATTATCTATCTATCTATATATATATATATATATATATATATATATATATATATATATATATATATATATATATATATATATATATACATACATACATATTTTGACATACATACGTATCCATATGATAGACAGGTATATCAACATGTTTGTCTACCATACTGTATACACACACTAACATACTGCTAAACATACATAACTGTGAAACCTATTTTGTACATTGTACTACAACCTACAGTCAACCTACATTGATATGTGCACATAGATGCTCTCACATACAAATGTATGTACAGCCTTCACTGATAGTTGCTGTATGTCCCCTGCCCTTTGCACATCTTCATATACATATGGATACAGACCAATGACACATATGGAGGGTTCACAGTATGTAGACCTTTATAGTATTACTTTACATTACCTGTGTTTGTCACAGCTGCCTGTGTTTCCATCTGGTTTTGTGTCCTGCTGCTCCACTTGCCAGTTGTCAGCTTTCAGGTGGCTGTTGCTGAACAGTTTTGTTTGTGTCTGTTTAATTTCATTTTTCTCTGTCTCTGTCTCTGTCTCTCTCTCTCTGTCTGTCTCTCACTTCCTCCTCAGGGTGCAATGAAAGTATTGCATGTGTGGACTAGGAGTACAGCATACTTTTGTAGGTATCTGCATATGTCCATGTGATGGCCTCTGCACCAATTGTTAGCCAGCATTTGCTAATTGCATGCAGCCAGTTGTGTACTGATTGCAGTTCTCACTGTGATTTCAGAACAGTGCTATAAAAAGGTATGTGAGATAGGCATAGCCCTTTCAGATTTTAAGGGCAGGGACCATGCTGGTATGCTGTGGACAATGTTCTGTGAGTGTAAAGGTTGGTATCTCTCTCATATTTCCAGCTGTGTTGTAGATTAACATTCCTCCATTCATTTCTCCAGTTTCCTGTACTAACTGTGTATGCACACTGACACTTACGACTACTACTACTGTTAATGTGTGTGTGTGCTTTCCTTGCACTTTTGCTTGCACTTTGTTGCTATGGCTTCAATATTTGCCCTTTACAGTCACTACTTGTATGCCTGCTAGGTGTCCTGACTGTAGTGTGCTGCTGTGGCTTTCCTATTTTCCATGTACATTCACACCTTGGAATGCTTGCTATATCTGCTAGGGTGTTACAGCATGCAGTGTGGTCTGGCCATGGTGTGGGCATTGACATCTATTAGGGTATTTGAGTATGCTGCTGAGCAGGCCCCAGAGACTCTCAGGTGCATCTGTTATCTGCCTCATGGAATGGTACATATCAGTGGGGTACACCCATTAAATTGCCTGGTATGCTGCAGTTGTGACTGTGGGATAGCATGAGCATATGTATTACTACACTTTTTCTGCCATGCAAGTGGTGCATACTTTCAGGACTCCATAGTTACCATTGCATGCGTTGTAACACCTTTCTGCCTACTGTTTGTACATTTCACATGGAGTATGTGGGGCATCCCTGTAACCCATTCACTGTTACTATGTCTAGGCTCTTAACTATTCAAGTATGGTGGTGTCAGACCTCTCATGTGTATAAATATTTGCAGGTTGTCCACATTTCCACCTCCTATTTTGGTCAATATCTCATGCACAGCTTTTTCTGGCAAATCACTCTGGGCTCAAGTCAGAATATAGTGGCAAACATTCAAGTTTCAGACTTCATACCCTTCCAAACATCCCACAAAATGCAGAACCTGTTACTCTCTGAACTGTCTAAGTTTGTTGTAACATTATTTGTAATGTGTCCCTTGTTTTGGCCCTTTGCTCCACATATTTTATTACTTGGTCTGGATGTGTTCCTGTAAGAGGTTGTGGGGTATGGGCAGTGATTATCCTGCTGTGAGTATGTGTGTGGCTTGCAAGGTGCTACAGTGACATTATTACCTACTAGCTACCAACTAGCATGGCTGTTTGTGTTCACACACTACTATTATGGAAATCCACTAGTTTTGACAGTAATTCTAAATGACATGCTTTGTGTGCTACACAACCTATATTCCCTTTACATTCATTCCTACTATTACATGATATATTTATTTTAGCACAATGTTTTTGTATAACAGTCATGGCTTAGTGGTCAATCATGCAGACTACTGTTTCCAAGGTCCTGGGTTCGGGACTGCCAGTGGGATTTTATTTTGCTTCTGAACTGACTACAGGACCTGTCAATCAAAGTGACTAAGGCACTTTTAAGCAGTTGTAACCGGGTTAGCGCTGGTTTGCACGGAGCTCATGCATGCGCACTGGTGTTCAGCTCCGCGCACTCTCGCACACACCCGCTTACAACCGCTTAAACGTGCTTACTCTTGTGCACAACCGCGCTATTTTCTTTAAAAGAAATGAAAATGGGGAGACAGGAAAGCGGTGAAAAAGGGGTCACAAAGAGGGTAAGACAGTAGGGAAACAAGCTTGGGTTTTGCAGGAGGGATGTAGGTAAGGCCCATAGCTGCCCATTTCTTCATCAGCAACAGCTGTGCATATGTTTGTAATTTGGTGTGACATTTGATACCTTCCACCCCTGAGAGAGGTGTAAGGACAACAATAATACTTGTTGTACAGCCAATTGTAATTGATAGTTTCCATGTCCAGCAGACATGTGTGCGGAATGGGCAGCTATGTATGGGGCGTAATTTTTTTGTGGGTACAGAGTGCCCTTTTTTTTTTCAGGTGAGAGTGGTATGTCAGGTGAAGGAAGTCAGTATAGCTAGGGAGGTAGGTTGGGTAGGTCAACAGACAAGACAAACAAGACGCATACAGGGGCAGTGTATGACACGTGTGGGGGGGTTACACAATTGACGGGGATGGAAGTTTGGATATCCAGAGCCCATGAGCCCACAGATGGCAACAGTGGAACTGATATCCCCACCCATGGGCAGTTGCCACTGTTCCTTCACTGCCCAGGATGGGGCTGTGCTAGGGGCTGTGTAGGCCGGGCAACAGGCATGCCCGTAAGTTGTGCCACCTGTGCCTCAAGCTGGTGTAGGGGCTCAAGAACAGAGTCCCGGATCTCCCTACGCACCACAGTCCGGATGCTACAGAGGGTGAGTGGTGGTTCTCCTCTGGCCACGCTTGCAGAGGGGGGACGGGCCCCATCCCCTGCAGCGCTTCCACCTGCAGGTGGCACAGGGCCACTGGAGGAGGGTCCAGACTGGGCACTAGTGCCAGGTGCACTCGCCAGCTGAGGTGGGAGAGGTGGGTCCGCTGGAACCCGCCTTCCCTTTCGTTCTATGTTTTGCATTATGTCATGACAGTTTGGGTTAGTAACATACAATACCATTCGCAATTAGTTGTAACAGCATGCATTAGTATTCCCATTAACCAAACACCCAGACATTCACACCATTGAACAGCGAGCATAACACATGCACAATTTGAACAGCAATACACAGTCCAACAACATGCAGGGTTGATTGATGGCAACAGGCCATCAGGTTTGGATGTATGAACAGGGCAGATGCATCAACGGACATGCAAATATTTATGACCCATCAGGACAAATGTCCAGGGGTGTTAATTGTGATTGCACATACCAATTTCGCGTGGAATGGATTATATGTGGTTATAGGGTGGGGTGAAGAAAATATTATTAACACCTTCGTATACCAATATATATGCTGTACATTTCTAATAGCAAGAGATATATACACACTACTGTTCTAACTACAGTTTCCTATATGATAACTACTTCACTTTGGTGATAGGACTGTTACTGCTACATCAATATATATTTTATTGTTATTCATACATGTTCATATCTGGCTTTGTTCAGCTACATCATCCTGCTACATTTTCTTTATATAGCTATAGACAACTGTGGATGTTTGATATTTCAGACAATCATACTATCTGCATATTGCAGACTGAGAGCAACATATCCAGATTTTGGGATACACATTCCAGCTGCAACAACACTTTGGACACATTTCGCAGTTTGGTTCGACTTGTCACATTCATTTCATTCTGTACTGACTGCAGTATACTTTATTCAGGGGTTATTACTACTTTATTGGTGGATTCATAACTCTTTCTCACACCCTCTCACTTGTTTTCATTTTACTATTCAGGATGGTACTTACTTCTAGGCTTTATTGACATGTTTACCTGTAGTTATTACAATCCTTTCCAGCAGTCTCACTTCTGTCATGTTTCAGTATTTCAACAGGGATATATTTCACACGTGATTTTGCTCATCTTCTGCAGCTGTACTTTTCAGCCTGCTGCAGGTTATGCACTATTATATTACAGGTGGGGCATCTTTATTTCAGACTTTATTTGAGACATTTTCATTTTTCTGTTTGGATTACAGACTGCAACACACTTTTGTAATCAAGCAATACTTGCAAACACTTTTACACTGTTACTTGCACATTTTATTACTTAGTGACTACACTGCACTCTTTTGCTAATTGTCATACTTTGATATTTCTTTACAGTTACTGGGAGTGGATTACTGACCTGCCTGGTGGCGCAACCACACCAGCCTATCGCCATAGGCTCTGCAGTTTGCAGAACAGACACCTGCAGCTGTAATATAAATGAAGTAGTATTGGAATACACATCCATAATATCAGCTAATTTAATTTCTTACATACATAATTAAATGTAACTTACTCAGTAGTGGGGCATTGGGCATTTGCCGGGCCTCCTGTATCCAAAGGTTCAATTGGTCCTGCTTGCGTCTCTTCAGGTCTGCATGGTGGTGACGGACCTGCTCACCAGTCCTTGGAATCCCTGTGGCACTGGTGAGATCATGAGCCAACCGGTCCCATGCCTCAGCCCTATATGCTCCCCACAGGACCTGGCCCTGCATGAATTGGGCCTCATAATTGTGGACTAGGAGCCAGACCATGTATCTGGACTCCTCAACACCCCACCTCTGTGCTCGAAAGCAACTACCCTCACCTACACCTGACATTCTGGCTGCAAGTCAGTTCTACAATCGTTTATGCTGTGTATTCCCGCCTATGGGGCTTATATATGTCGTTTTTCCCACACTTATCTGTGATTGACCATTTTGGAATTGTATCCACTTCACAAAACCTGCTTTGTCATGCTCCACTTTCTATTCATTCCTATATATTTGCTATTACTGCATTTCTGAGTACAGCTGTCGTGGCTTAGTGGTTCAGTACCTTGACTATGGTGCATGGTATCCTGGGTCCGAACCTGGCCACTGCTTTTTATATTTTATGACTGTCTAGACAGGCTAGGGGGTGTGTCTGTGTAAAGGCAGTTTTGTTACAGCTTGCTCAACGTTGCCCATCGGTTAGCTTGTTAGCACAGTGTGCAGCTCCGTGCAAATGGGGTGCGCTCGCTTACGCCTCATTTGGCTGTCAGCACGCATATCACGCTCAGCTCAGCTAGGGTCACACAGTTTCAGCATGTTAAACCACTGCTCACCTACGGGCACTCAATATGCACCTGTTAAACCACTGCTCAGCTATGGGCACTCATTTTGCACCAGGTAAACCACTGCTCACCTACGGGCAGATGCACTCACCCTGTTAAACTGTGGCTCAGCTATAGGCACATCTGACATTTTTTATTGTTTTGTTACCTCACATTTCTTCAAAATAAATGGACTATTTCATTACATTTTACATAAAATGTGATTTTATATGTGTACATGTTTGTCGGGGACTTGTTTCGTGCTTATTTTGCTAAAAATAAAAATTGGTGTTGTGGGGGCTCGAATCATGAATGCCTGCTCTTCAGCCGACATCTCTACCGCTACGCTATTGCTTCTTGGCTTACTTTGCATATTTAGTTCTTATATGCTTTCCCACTGACTGCTAACTGTAGCTGCGCTATGGGCACGCCCGCGCAAACGAGCGCACTCACGGGCTAACATCTTTACGATTTAAAAAAATTTATAACATGTTCATTTATATATTTTCTGTTCATAGTCTGTGGGGGCATGTGTTGTGTTGTGTTTATTCACATTTCCATGGACTCTGTCGTGGGTGTTTACTTTGGGCACTTTTACTCTTCTGGGGGCGTGTCCGCTTGCAGGGCTCGGCCTACGGACACGCCCCTACTGTCTTACATGGGCAGTGTTAGCCTTAGGTGTGATTCAGCATGCTCTCATGAATATGCAAAGCATGCTGACATCACTCCGTTTAACTGCAGCCTCCGTGTAAGAGTTATAACTCTTACACGGAGGCTTCGTGAATCCTGCCCATTGAGTCTTTCTTTTTAAAAGTAATGCTTGTACTGCATGAGGTACCGCTAATTTAGTGTCATGCCCTAATGTCAATGGTGCTGCTATATCATCAAAACAGCAGCGGCTGCTACTGCAGGTAAACAGGATGGGTAGCCAGAAGCAACAGGGTCTAATTGAGTACTGTAATATGCTATAGGTCGATAGCATCCTGTGCACGCTTGTGCCAGTAGGCCCAAGGCAGTTTTATTTCTTTTGCAACAGAAGAAAACAAAAGTTTAGAATAATCTGGGAGCCTCAAGGCAGGTGGGTTAATCAATGCTGTTTTAATAGCCTGAAAGGTGGTTTCATGTTCAGGGGACCAAGGCAAATTGTCTGCGACCTCCATTTTTAAGAGCTGTAACAGAGGAGCCAAAATTTCTGGAAAATTGGTCACCCACTGTCTACAATAACCTGCTAGGCCGAGGAATCCCCTGAGTTGTCTCTGAGTTACAGGGCAGGGAACAGACTGACTGCAGGTGATTCTGCTTGGAAGGATTTGACGTGAACCTGTAGAAATGATATGTCCCACGTATTGTACATTTTCTTGAGCAAACTGCCATTTGGATTTATTTACCTTAAAACCTTGTTCAGCTAAAAATCTTAGAACTAGAAGCGAGTCTTCTATACAAGACTGGGTATCTTGTGAAGCAAGAATATCATCTACATACTGACCTAATACGGAACATGGCGGTAATTGTAAATTCTGCAGTTGTCCATGCATCTCTCTGGAAAACAAGGTTGGAGATTCTACATACCCTTGAGGTAGTCGGGTCCAAGTGTACTGCTGGCCTTTATAAGTGAATGCAAATAAATACTGACTATCTGCATGTACTGGGATGGAGAAGAAAGCTGATGAAATATCTATAACTGTAAAACAATGTGCTGTAGGTGGGATACAGCTCAAAATCATGGCTGGGTTTGGTACGATTGGGAAAACAGGCAAGACACCTTTATTGACTTCTCGCAAGTCTTGCAAAAATCTGTAAGCTTGTTTACCAGGTTTCTTTACTGGTAGAACTGGGGTATTACATGGACTTGTTGTAGGTACTATAATTCCTTGTTGCACCAGGGCAGATATGACGGGGGCAATACCAGATGTGGCCTCTACTGTCAAAGGGTACTGTGGTCCCTGAGGTAACTTTGCTCCAGGCTTTAAGGTTATTTTAACAGAAGTGGTTGAAATTAGAAATCCAACATCATTATCATGAGTGGTCCATAGATGAAAGGATAATGAGGTTAAATGCTTATTCTTGTCGAGGTCAGACTGCATACACATTGTTTGCAGAGTGACATTTTCATCTAAAGTAGCCAAAACACTATCCTGTTTGTCTGAAGGTACTTGTAAATATACTCCTTCAGTGGTACAGAAGATAGTTGCTCCCATCTTACAGAGCAAATCTCTTCCCAATAAATTTAACTGTGCTGAGGGTCTTACTAAAAATGCATGATTGTCTTGCAAAGGTCCCAAGGTCACTGGGACTGGGATGGTTTCAGAATATTCAGTAGGAATGCCAGAGCCACCTACCCCTCTGGTTACATTATTGGAGAGGGGGAAATTTATTGCTGCTTCACCGGCTAACATGGATTTGGATGCTTCAGTATTAATCAAGAAGGGGTACGGTTTATTTTTGACAAGTAACATAACATGTGGTCCATCTTGATCCACAGGTATGAAAGGGTACAACTTCTGTTGTCCTTGCTCAGGGAACCTTCATTGTGATGACTGCCGATTAGATGGAGTCCAGTTAGAATTCCACTGAGATGACATATTGTTCAGCCAGATATGGGCATTAATTTTGCCAGTGGCCTACTTGGCCGCAATTGAAACACTCCATTTGATTTTGGGGTGTGGCTGATCGATCTTCCTGCCAGTTTTGTCTGTTATGGTTTCCAGCCCCTTGGCTTCCACCTATCCCCCTTCCCCATCCATGTCCTCCCCGTCCATGCTGCCCAAAGGCAGTGCACATCTGAATTTGCGCTTTAACCAATTTCTTTTGTAAATCCTTTTTTTCCTGTGCTAAGTGGTCGGAGAGGTATTGCACTTGCGTAACTAATTCATGCAATCCAAGACTAGGCCAGTTTAAACACACTTCTTTTAACTTATCTCGTACTTGTGGGTGTAACCCATCTACGAAAGCAGACGACAATCCACTTTGTGCAAGCCCTTCGGTGGGTCCGCGGTACCCAGAATAAGCCTCAAATTTAAATACTTGTCTACGGGTTCATCTTCTTTTTGAAGTATTGACTTGATCTTGGTCCAGTTGGGTGTGGGTGGAACTATTATTGTGATAGCATCTACTAAATGCTGTCTAACCGCTTCAAACCCATTATTTCCATGTGAGTCATGTTTCGGAATCAGAGTAGGGACACTGGCATGGTCCCAAATCTATTTCATCAGATCAGCTGGTATGGCATACTGAAGAACTGCCTTAACTTCTTTGATTGTAGGATTTTGTAAACAAATATGTCCTGCCAGCACATGCTGGAATTTAGCTGGATTAGTATGAATGGGCGGTAACAATTTAGCAATGGCTTGAAAGTCAACTGCCGACCATGCCCTAGGTACTACAACGGTCAGTGGTTCCTGTGCACTTCTAGCATGAGCTGGGTTTGGTACCTCCCTCAAAGGTAACAATCTGTCGGCGTCTGACGGCTCTGACCCTGAATCTGGATTAAATTTATCTGATCCAAAATACCTGTCTCCACTGTCCATTATAGCAGGGAACTGACCAAAAAGCCTTCATCGGTGTAAATGTCATTTTCCATTACTTTTATAATAGGGTTTAGCCTTAAAATACATTACAGCTTTTGCTTCTTTATGAGTCTTACTATGAGTTTTTGGTCCCTTATTTCTATCGCTTGTGTCTGGTTCTACTAGAGTGACTCTCCACTGCTCGTTCTCTTTCTTTAGGGGTGGGGTCTTTAGTGGTGGAATCTGGCTGCTGTGCTTCTGCTCCTTGTTGAGCAAGGGGTTGATACTGTGGGGGTGCAACTGGTGGTGCAGTTGGTGGTGGGGGGAGCCAAGCATTATCGTCTTCCAATGATTCAGTTATATGTAATTTAGCTAATTCCTTCACAGGATAAAGCCCCTTAAAGAGTGGGTCCTTCAAACATTTACCGTTTACTATATCTAAGTTACTAGCAGTTTGTTGTAATTTTTTCAGGTGCTCCTTTAATTTCTGCTGATTATCCTTTAAACTAATAATAACCAAATCCTTTTCTCTTTCTTTCGCCTCTGTCATCCAATCATTAAATGCTGCCCAGTACAACACTGCTATTCTTCTCCCTTTTCTCCTTAATTTCCCTTGGAGATTTAGCAAAATATTTTTATTAAAACTACCATTCTCTGGAAAGGCGAGTTTACCATCGTCCTCAGTGAGGATGATCCACTGACTTATAAACATACAACTGTCCCGGGACACACAAAAAAACATAACCAGCTGGTTTACCTCTTTCTGGTTTCCACACTTGCTCCCATTTTCACACGATAAGCTATTCTGTATTTTACAGAGGTAGCTATGACATTTTGTAAATGTTGTTTTCCCCACTCTTGTGTCTCCTTTCACTCTTATGTCTCCAGTGTTTCATTTTATCCCATTCTCATACTGCACAATCAATAGCAAAAAAAAAAAAAAAAAAATGCATTCCACTTACCTCAAACAACTGAGTGGGAGGAATTATTACATTGCTATAAAATTATTAGTATCAAATTTGTGTAGCAGATAAGTACAGGAAATGAAAGAAACACTGCCAGAACAGAAAATTCTGTCATGGGCCATTTTACTAGCAGTACTTGGTTCAATCCCCAACTACCGCAGTCGTTGTCAATTCAGATCCGAATAAACGACACCACTTGTGTTTGCATTTTTACCTTAAATGAAGACAAGACACTTCTTCCTCTATTTCGATGGTATTTATTACACATGTGTGGGAGCCTACTGGAAAGTACCAGGGAGACTCCCCAAACAAAGGAATGCATAAGCTTATATGCTGGTGATATTGCTGACAGTACAAAAATATAAACTAGACCAATTAAAATAGTACAAAAGACAATTAACCAATCAGTGGTTTACCCCTAGACTTGAAGCAGTTCACATTACTACATCTCTAGGCAGAGAAAGAAAACCAGATACACTTCCATATAAGTCACATTTCCTGCCATCAGACAGGCTCATGTTTTTCAGTACTTTTCCACTATTCACAGTTTACCTAATAGTTCATAATTCAAAATCAACACATACAGGTTCTTCACATACTCAATCTCCTTTGAACACATGCTTTGACCATTCATATTCTACAAGACCCAGGGTAACCTACCAGGGGCTACATGAGCTGGAGATAGTGGAGCACTTTAGGGTGGACAGGGACCTCCTACAGCAAGTTGTTGAGCTGTGCCAGCCATGCCTGACACACAACACTAACAGAAGGGAACCTATCACACTGGAGGGTGGGAGGATGGCATAATGGTTAAGGTGTTTACCTTGTAGACACAAGGTGCAGGGTTTGGTTCTTACATGGGGTAACCGGCTAGGCTTAAAAAATGGCCCACAAGGGCAGTTAGCCTAGTACTAACCCATGAACCTATACCATGGCATGTGTAGGCCTAAGAATACTAGCCACAGGTACCTTCCAAAGACCAACTGGGGATATCATGGGGACCTTACAGGCATCAGCATCCAGGGTACTTCACCAGTTCCTGGATGCCTTGATGGCACATGCCAGTAAGCACATATATTTTCCCAACACCCATGAGGCATTGGCCAGCAATATGTGTCTCTTCCACCAAATAGCAGAATAACCTGAGGAAGTAGGTGCTATAGACTGCAGGCACATATGCATCAAAGTACCACCCGGTGAGCAGGGTAGGGTCTACATCAACCGCAAGGGCTTCCCCTCCATCAACTGCCAGGTCGTGTGTGATGCCCAGGGCATTATAATGAATGTATGTGCTGGAAGCTATCATGACTCCCGCATCTGGCATCTGATGCAGCTGTACCAGACATTTGCCAGTGGGGACATCTCTTACGGTCACCTAGTGGGGGATGCTGGCTACGCACTGGAGCCGTGGCTGATAACACCCATCAGAAATGTCCACACACCCGAACGAGAACTCCATATCGAGGCACACACACAGATCAGAATCAAAACAGAGCATGTGTTTGGGATGCTCAAATCATGGTTCCGGTGCCTGAACACATCCGGTGGAGTCTTGCAGTACTTGCCAGCTACATGTACCCAAATTGTCATCATATGTGCCATGCTACACAGTATGATCCTGCATAAACAGCTGCAGCAGGAACAGCATGGGTCAGGGCCACACAGTACCCCACCATTGCCAAGGTCTGCACAGGCACAGCGTGACTCAGATAAGGAAAAACCTGAGCCTTCCCCAGTAGGCAGAAGAAAGTAAGCCCAGTATGCCCTGGCCTTGGCAAAGAGGCAATGCATAGCACATACACTGACACTGTAGGGACCCAAGGAATGACATCTCTCTCTGACTCACAAATACAGTAAAAGGGGTTCCAGACATGACACTACCTGTGCCTAACCATGTATAGGGAGTGTACTATGCACATCCAACATAGGCAGCCCTCCAGCCCCATCCTCAATACTGGCACAGCCACAAGGTAAGTCACTCTTCCTACCAATTGCAGAATGGAGTAGTATGTGTTGTTACCTGTATCTATGGTATGAATGTGACCATGCAAGGGAATCAGTTGGCTGCATTGGATGCCAGCAGATAGTAGACACCTATAGTGGCAGCATGTCATCTGTAACAAATACTGGTGTCACCCTAGTAGCCAGTACTAGACAAGGTGACAAAATCAACTGCAGAAAATGTGATGGACCACATGTGTGTCCATATGACACATATATGCCAGTCAGGAAGGCTCACATACCCTATAACAGTCTCAGCCAGCAGGACAGGTGCAGACAAACACAAACAAAGGCTGTGCTAAAGTCTCTGATTGATGGCTATGGTTAACCTCCCCCCCAGGCCTACACAGACAGACTACAACAGGTCAGGCAGTGTGATGTTAGTTCTGAAGGGTAAGATGTCCGAAACTGAAATGTAGGTCAGTCAAACCTAAGACCTGTAGTACACTGATATGCCTCTAATCAGCATGATAGGTTAGAATACAGAATGAAATTGAATACCTGGCATACCAGTACAGTTATAGCAAATGTGTACAAGTGTCAGGTGTGCCCCCCAATCCTATGTAGAAAGGTAGTAACAGTCAGGTGTGCCCCACATTCCTATGTAGATACATAGTAACAGTCAGGTGTGACCCTCCCCAATCCTATGTAGAAATGTAGTAACAATCTAGTGTGTCCCCAATCTGATGTAGAAATGTAGTAACAGTTAAGTGTGCCCCCCAATCCTATGTAGAAATGTAGTAACAGTCATGTGTGCCCCCCATTATTATGCAGACACATAGTAACATTTAGGTGTGATCCCCCCCCAATCCTATGTAGAGATGTAGTAACAGTCAGGTGTGCCCCCCATACCTATGTAGACACATGGTAACAGTCAGGTGTGCCCCCCATCATCTGTAGAAATGTAGTAACAGTCAGGTGTGCCCCCCCAGTCTGATGTAGAAATGTAGTAACAGTCAGGTATGTCCCCCCAATCCTATGTAGAAATGTAGTAACAGTCAGGTGTGCCCTCCCATTCCTATGTAGACACGTAGTAACAGTCAGGTGTACTCCCCCCACCCTATGTAGAAATGTAATAACTGGTAGGTGTGTCCCCTCCGATCCTATGTAGACACATGCTAACAGAAGGTGTGCCCCCCCAGTCCTATGTAGAAATGTAGTAAAATGTATGTGTAGGTATAATATAAGTGGAGCACAGATTACCTGAGGTGGCCAAGGTAACAGGATAAATTGTAGCATGTGTACAATATGCAGGTCTGTGTATGTTAGGTTGGTGTGCGTGGTATATTGTGTGAGAGTGGTCATTATGTATGCAGGGTGAGGTTTGTCCTAGTGGCCATACCCAGTACTGCCGATGACAGGGCCGAGTTCTCATAACTGCAGTGCCAAACACAATGCTTCCCAGAATAACACATCCCAGCAGTAAGCCATAGTAAATGTTTGGAAGTAATATGTGTCATCATCTGAAATATGGACATGGCATGACTGTCAGCCCAGATATACAAGCAGTACACAGAGGGAAGTACCACAGACAGACTGTATAATATGTAACTGTCCAATGAACTCACCCTCGGAATTGTGCATACAGGTTTGCAGCACATTAATTGGGCTTGTAGTAGGGAATACCGATGTCATCTGGCCAAATACTGGCAGACCACAAAGGTCATAGGAATAATATATTGAGAAACAGCTGATGTCCCTGCACAAGCCAGCATAAGTGGAATGCCCCATGCATACTTGTGAGTCAGATGCAATTGGTGGCCATAGAACACATGCACCCATCTCACTCCACTACTACCAACAGGTATCTCTCTGGCCTTAACCCTGCTGTTGGGAATGAGTACAATATGACCCCCACCTGTGTATGGCAAGAGTGAAAGAATGCAGCATGCAGAGCAGGTGTCCCATGCAGGTGTGTCCCTAGCTGTAAGCAGCACCCTGCCAGCATCCACACCACTGGACCAACACTGACAGAAAGTACTGGCATAAACACCTTCCACATCTACCCTGTCACCCCAGGGGAATATAGTGCATCGCAGTATAGTGTATCGCAGTCAGGGACTGTAGGACTGACAGAATGTAATGACCTGCTGCAGCTGGCCTGCATCACTACCAAATGGCCTACTGTCCACTGCCAAAGGCCTGTGTCTTGCCCATACTGCCAATGTATGTTATATCATGGACTCCCAAATAACATAACACAGTCCACAGCACCCAAGGCCATGTGGACAAATCACAGTAACATGTCCACCATGTCCCACTACATGAACTGTTGACCAGCACCAAATTACTGATGTGATGCGGTGATAACTATAGGAAAAATATCAGAGAATGTCTGCACAATGTATGGAAGAGGATAGAATAATAGAGGTGGGGTGTGGGAGCATGGGTGGCATGGAGTGTGTGAAGTCCGAAACTCAGCCATGTGCATATACTATCCCTGGCTGCAAACACAAGAATGGGTGGCTACAAACATGCTCATAAACCACAAGGTGTAGGGGTAATGTCCAGAATCATGACCCCTTCCTCTGAGTAACTTGTGTGAATGTATGCAGCTGTGAGGTATCGCCACAGTAAGCTATGGCCATACTGTCAGGTCAATGGATGTACAAGCATGGGGATCCTCTGCCACCACTGTACTGAACCAATTACAAAGACCCAGAAGCAAGTATTTGCAGCTTCCCTCCAGAATGGCATGATTGTGCAAGAATACATAGGCTGCTGACCACAATACTGGACACAACTGCAGTCACCCTGTGTTCCCCAGGACATCACTGCAAGCAAATATGTCTACCTGACAGTACTTGATTACATAAAACATTACAGTGTATAACAGTACATATCTCTGAATATCTCTGCTAACACCAGGACCATGTAGCAGAAGCAGCACAGACACAATTACCTGCAGTAACCCACTATCTGTTGTCCATTTTGACCCCATATTGTCAACTGATCTACAGATATCCTGCAGAAACAGTTTGCTACCTGTAGGTGTAGAACACAAAAGTCTGCACTGGAGTACAATCTACCTGGAATGGATTCACACATTCAATACAGAAGATCATACCGGGCATGCTCCCACACTTAAAGAAATGAAGCCCATGTCTGGCAACAACACTGGACCATAGATATCTGACAATCACAGATGTTAGTGCATAAACTCCTCAGTACGCACCAGTCATGCTTTGCACACACATTGGATAGGATACACACATATATCTAAGGACAACACACTATAATAGGCCCAAAAGTACACATACAAAGATGTGTAGAAGAGAGTGACAGTGACAAACAGCCTTCCTATGATGAGGTCTGTCCCACCCAGCACACATCCAATTGGCTAAAACCACATGATGTGCAAATGTCAATCACTGTAGACATATGCCTCTGGAATCCCTCAGCATTATAGTGTATGTGGTGCTAGTGCTAACTGTGCAACATGACTGTGCAAGTCAGTACTCATCTAGCAGTTGTATACACGTACCTGTGAAATATAAACCTGTGTGTGCCTGAGTGTGGTGTGTCTGTCTCTAGATGAATGGGTTATGGCCCAGGCACACACACTGCACTCCCCATTGCCCTACTTTGGAATGCCTGCTGATGTCTTCACCTTGAAATACACCTTTGGGGAAGGTATAGCCCAGTAATTTTTGTGGTGTATCCTATAACTGTGTAACACTGTAGTGTGATACACTAGATAGGTATGGGTTCTATTCCCAGACATGGCAAGTGTGGATGTTTGTGTGTGTTTGCATATGGGCACAATGCTTTTGAGGCCATTCACAGTCACTACAACCTCCAGTGGCCTTTTTTGGCAAGCCAGCTGATGTCATTCACTTTGAAAAAAACGTTTGGGGTAGAAGTAGCCCACTAATATATTTGGTGTGCCCTATAACTTTGTAATGCTGTAGTGTGATATACTAGTTAGGTAGGAGTTCTATTCCCAGACATGGCAAGTGTGTGTGTGTGTGTGTGTGTGTGTGTGTGTGTGTGTGTGTGTGTGTGTGTGTGTGTGTGTGTGTGTGTGTGTGTGTGTTAGTCTGTCTGTGTAGGGAGCAATGCTTTTGAGGCCATTCACAGTCACTACAACCTCCAGTGCCCTTCTTTGGAAAGCCTGCTAATGTCATTCACTTTGAAATACACCTTTGGGGAGGGAGTAGTCCTGTAATCTCTATGGTGCATCTTATAACTGTGTAATGCTGTAGCATGATAAACTAGTTAGATAGGAGTTCTATATCCAGACAGGGCAAGTGTAGATGTTTGTCTGTGCATGGAACAATGCTTTTGAGGACATTCTCATTCACTACAACCTCCAGTGTCTTTCGTTGGCAAGCCTGCTAATGTTATTCACTTTGAAATACACATTTGGGGAAGTAGTAGCCCAATAATCTCTGTGGCATGTCCTATAACTGCATAATGCTGTAATGTGATAAATGAATTAGGTAGGAGCTCTATTCCCAGACATGGCAAGTGTGTAACTCTGTGTGTGTTTTTGGCAGTGTGTGTGTAGGGAGCTATTTTTTTGGCCTTTCCCAGTCACTACGCACACCTACAAATGGAGAACATCGATAACTGTGCAGTAAGAGAGACCTGATCCAAGACTCAACAGGGCACCCATGCAATACCAAGTACAGCTCTCACCACACCTGTTGGCCACCAAACCAGGACCAAAACAATAAAGGTGGAGGAGTGTCCATATTCCCCAAGGATATTCACACCACCAGGCTACTTGTCCAACAGAATGTGTCAGAAATACCCCTGGTGCAAATAAGAGGGAGTTAGACTGCATACCAAATTGTATAGCTTGCTACAGATCCCCCACCGTGCCCCATGATACCCACTACAGCCTTTGAAACATACCGTGAAATATCATGATACAAGCAAACACCCTAATACTGGGTGATTTACACTACCCTGCTATTATCAGAGAAAACTATTTGTGTACCAACACATGTGCCCAACGGTTCTTGGAAGTCATAATTCCCAATGTCTTGGATCATGTAACCCATAGTACCACCAGGGGCTTAAATATCCTAGACCTGGTCATTACCAACATGGGACATCAATGCTCCACAGCTATTGTCACCCCACTGGTGGTCAGGTATGCCTATGAGCTAATCACCCTTAGCATCAACATCCCTCCCCCACACCCCAGTAAGGACACCTCTGTAACACACATCTCCAAAGCCAATGTCATGCTACACATGTCAGATGTGACTAACATCATGACACCCATGCAGAAGAGAACTGAAAGGACATCTACTGAATCACACATAAAGGCACTGTACGCGGACATCCACTTGCCCATGGATCATGCCATCCAATAGTGAACCAAGACCCTCTCCATCCAAGAAAAGGATGTCAATGTGGTGGCTCCCTGCCATAAACATAGTGTACAACAAAAGGAGGAAACTCTAGCAGAAATGGGGGAACTTTTCAGGATGCAAAATACACCCTTACCAGCTACTGTAGAAGGCAGAGACCCCTCATAACATCCACCAAGGCTAGTCATGAATATAATATAGCCATAGATGCCAAAGACAACTGCAAGCAGTTCCATAGCTTTGTGAGGAATCTAAATGGCAATGCTCAGAACTGCTGTGGGCTACAACAGGATGGTACTAAATATACTCCTCCCCGGGATATTGCCAATATCCTGGCAGATTGATTAATTGCCAACTGCACCCCCCTCCCAACCCCCACAAGGCCCATCTCAACACGGATGGATTGCCATATGCCAGTAATAATGACCAAATAGGTAAAAAACACACTCTACAGAGCTATGACTACAGCAGCCATGGGACCAGTCAACATTCCGGGATGTGCACTACATGAGCTACAAACAGCACTTACACCTCACCTATGTGCCATGTCTAATCATAGCTACACCTCAGGCTTCATGCCCACTGTGTGGCACACAGCTACAGTTATCCCAGTCCACAAGGGTGGATCCACCTTGGATTCTGGGAACTACAGCCCATGCAGTATGATGTGCCTGCTCTGCAAGGCCATGGAATGTATTATCATGGAAATTAAAAAAAGGCATTGGCAACCTTCAAACACTGGACCCTAACCAGGTTTGGTTTGTGAAGGGCCAATCATGTCACCTCAACCTGAATGACAACTGTGAATCCATCTCCAGAGCCATGGATTAGGGTAAGGTGGGTCACACAGCCTATCTGGACCTCGGCAAGCCCTTCAAAACCATCCCCCAGTCTGGAATCATAGATAAATGTATCAAGCTGGCCATTAATCCCAATGTCACCTGATGGGCTGCCAACTGCTGTACTGACACAACCCACACTGTAAATGTAGGTGACACCAAACCGAGCTTCAGACAAGTGACAGTTGGAGTACCTAAGGGTTCAGTCGTGGCACCGCCCATGTTCGGCATCTACTGCTCTGAAGTACAGTCCAACAGTAAGGGACACCAGCAAACAAAGGCCGCAGATGACTGCACATTGGGAGCCAATACTGAATCCCCACATGATGTGGATATTCTACAGAAGGGTTTTACAGAAAGACATGCTTGGTGCCTGAGCCATAGCCTCAAGATCAATGCCAAGAAATATATAGCTATCCCCATTGGGAAGGGACATGTACCTGTGAAGTACCACATAGGTGGCACTACACTAAACACCTAAAGTGTGATAACAGACTTAGGGACACAGGTGGACATTGGTTGCACCTTTGATAACCACATCACCATGGCAGTCAGGAAACCCACCTATGTGGCACACCTCCCACTAAGGGCTTTACATCCATGAAAAGGAGCCCATTGTCCCACTGTAGGCATCTCTCAGTAAACCCAGTACAGACTACAATGGCTTATTACGTATGTACCTCACAAGACATCTGCAACAAGTAGAGAGGCTGAAGACATACCTCACAAAATGACCATAGCCTAATCCAGATACCCTGTGCTCTCCATCTGAAAATCAGCCAGCAATACTCTGTCACATATTGTGTTCTCAGAGGTGATCTCTGCTTAACACAACATGCCATGTCAAACCCACAGCTATTGAACATGCTACACTTAGAGAATTCCAAACCCTCACAGCCACATGCTCCAGGGATCCCAATCCTGTCATCACAATGAACAATACATGCAGGAGGGATGTGTTCCTGACCCAGAGACTCCCCAGACTCTGGAATAGACTGCCCACACATGTCAAGCAGGCTGCACCTTTGGCCCTCTTCAAAAGGAACCTGGATGATTGGATGGGAGATAGGTCATTCACCACAGGGATCATGTCAGCTGCCCTGCTAGACAGGGGTGCAGGAAAGTATATATTGTGGGAAGTCATAGCCAGAGAAATGTCATATCTAGGCATGTATAGGGCCTAGGGTAAATAGCCTAGTATCAACATATGACCCCATGAACCTATGAACTACACCTTCCATTGCCCAACCTTGGCAAGGTTGCTGATGTCATTCACGTTGAAATACACCTTTGGGGAAGAAATAGCCCAGTAATCTCTGTGGTGCATCCTATAACAGCATAATGCTGTAGTGTGATATACTAGTTTGGAGGGGGTCTATTCCCAGACATGACAAGTGTGGATGTCTGTGTAGGGAGCTATGCTTTTGAGGCCATGCACATTTACTACAACCTCCATTGTCCTTCTTTGGCAAGCCTGCTGATGTCATTCACTTTGAAATACACCATTGGGGAAGACATAGCCCAGTAATCTCCATGGTGCGTCCTATAACAGCATAAAGCTGTAGTGTGATGTACTAGTTTGGTAGGGGTTCTGTTCCCAGACATGGCAAGTGTGGATGTTTGTGCATGCATTTGTTTGCCTGTGTAGGGAGCAAGGCTATGCACATTCACTACAGCTGCCATTACCCTTCTTTGTCAAGCCTGCTGATGTCATTCACTTTGAAATACACCTTTGGGGAAAAATTAGCCCAATAATCTCTGTGGTGCAGCCTATAACAGCGTAATGCTGTTGTGTGATATACAAGTTTGGTAGGGAGTTGTATTCCCAGACATGGCAAGTGTGGATATCTGTGTGCGTGTTTTTTTACCCGTGTAGGGAGCAATGCTTGAGGCCATTCACAGTCAATACAACCTCCATTGCCCTTCTTTGGCAAGCCTGCTGTCATTCACCTTGAAATACATCTTTGAGAAAGGAATAGCCCAGTGATCTCCATGGTGTGTGCTATAGCTGTGTAATGCTGTAGTGTTATGTATTGGTTAGGTAGGAGTTCCAATCCCCGATGTGGCAACTGTGAGTCTTGGTGTGTCTATGTTTGTCATTTGTATCCTGTGTGGAGGTGGCTGTGCGTATGTAACAACTGGACACATTGTGAAGCAGGTTTTGCAAATTTCTTACGTGGTGGGCTTATTATATGTCACAATGTCCACCTTACAAGGATAACAGATGTCAAACAGCAGAGAGGCTGGGGTTAACAATCCATACCCCTACATGTGACATCAAGGCCTGGTGAATAAATTAGGCAAACTTTGCATTACCCAGAGAACACTCTCAACCCATGTCTCATACACAAACACACTTGGCTAGGCAGCGACAGCTTTGTTGGTAGTTCTCTGCATATTGCCCATAGATCGTAACCATGGTGTGATTGCAGTGGACTACAGAGGGCATGCCACCCTGTCCCTTCACTACAATAGGCACATAATTGCAGACAGTGCACCTTCACTATGTTCCCCAATGGATGCCTGCAACAACTGTAGTGCCATCAAATGTGACCCACAAATTACATACAATGCCTTAAACACATGCCCTGTATGGACAGATGCCACTGACACCAGGGAATACCTGTATCATGCTGTCAATGTGGGTGCAGGGTCAACCTGGTGTCCATTGCCAGTTCCCACCACATGAGGCAAGGAATGGCACATCTGATGATAATCTGTGTACACAACATGGCCCAGACACCCCGGGTACAGTTCCACATGTCACAGAACATGCATGTGGGACATGTGCACATCCCAGACACCATCCATGTCATGGATTATAGAACACATACATGGCAAGCATTGCACAGCACTGGCCATCCACAATAGTAACCCAGATGACTGGATGGTGACTACAGTTCCCACCTGTGTGGGCCAATCCAGACACTACACCCCTGAACCACACTGGAGACCATTGTCATGTGGCCTGATGCCAAGGTATACCCTTCATCTAGCCTTGTACAGCCATCTGGCACATTTAACCACTACACACCTGTGAAGCAATGCACCCATGCATGTCAGTACTGGTACCCAGTGTCTGTGTGTGTCTGTGTAGTATAAAGATTTCAACCCCATTCACATGCACTGCACCTCCCATT
>NC_056738.1:222785728-222795728 GCF_019279795.1 Protopterus annectens
AGACACTAACAATGTGTTGTAATACATGTTGCATACATGTCAACTGGATCACCTCGGGGGCCATTTGCACAATGCACCCAGAGGATTGGCTGATGCATGTCACTTTCACCCTGAGGGACAGCGCACTGGTATCAGTCAATAGATTGCCTGCTGGAACATGGCAGGTAGCATGATACCACTGTACACACATCCTCTACACTTCCCATCTCTCCATGGACAATAGCCAGGTACACACCTATGACCACTTGCAGTGATGCACACCAATACTGACAAATGTTTATGTGTGCATTACTAAGGATATCAATGTCTGTGTGTTAGTACAGCTGTAGTTGGGAATACCATGAGAGCCTTCACACCCACCACAACACACATTGCCATAGTTAGATGTTGCTGCTGCTGTACCAGACATAACATGTACCCAGTTACACTCCTTTCCTTAATGGCTACCTGAACCTTGCAGTATCAGCACAACCATGTTATACAAATGGCTTGATAGGCCTGGGATACCCACTGAGTTCTGGCAAGTGTATGTGTGTATATCTGTAGGGTACAACATTCTGAGGCCACATACCCCTATTACAGTACACATTGCCACACAGTATTACAGATAGAGATGTTGCTGCCCAGAGGTGAGGCATGACAATGCATCACCCTACTATGCCTGTGGCATGTGCATTAGATGCATATCCCTGTAGTACCACTGTTGGAGTGGACAATGGGTTGTATCGCAGTCATGGGCAATGTGTGATGGTGGGCATGTCAGAGTGTCATTGTGGGTTCCAGTGTGAACTATATCCACAGTGGGGTGTAGGTGCTGTGTACACTGTCATTTCACCATACTAACCCTGGTACATGTTCTGTGTACCATTGTATGGTGACCACTGTCACCATCAGCCATACAGGTAACTGATAACATAATCCAACCCAGTTATGCATGTGTTGTGTGCAGCCTACCTGTAACACATTGGACACACTGACAAGTTAGTTAGCACTGATAGGCCCAGGTCTCCTGGATGTGTGTCTGCCTGTTATGTGTCTGGTAATGTCTATATGATGGTATGTCACACTATGTATTGTTCATATACAACCATTACATCCCCCATTACCATACTGTACATGTCTGGGGATGTTCTGCAAGTAACTTGTAACCTGGAACATACCTCATCCTAAACTCTGTGTGGTGTGTGCAATGAAGGCCACACACATCAGTAGCACTACATACCTAGGTAGTGGTCTAGTCCCAGTGTTGCAAAGTAAGAATGTGCATGTATTTGGATGGATCTACATCAGGTTGCTGAGTATACATGCCCCAGGGGGTCACCTGCCAATGTGGCACAGGCAATAACTGGCATGCAGATCTGTGACGTGTTCAATTGTGCTCAGGATATGTCACAGCCATGGTGTCACCACAGTGCCATACCCCTTGTGAAATATGACTGCAGACCATCCTCCTGCTGACACATGTACACCTACAACATAAATGGATAACATTATGGATACCACAATCACTCAGTGTTACTAACAGCTATAATGCATCATGGCTGGACAGCTACACTACCTGACATGTAAGAATTAAACATTACTTCTGACAACATGTTACACAGCAGTGCATTGGTACACTGTAGTACAGTCACTATGTGCATCAGAACCATATTAGCCTGTCCCTGCATCAATGTTATGGATGACAGGGATGTGGCACAGGTATCATCATATGCACAGGGTGTGTCATGTATCTGCCCTATACAGGTGTTTCTTGGACAGCTAGAGACCATACCTGGCAGGTTGTGCAGTTCACTGCCTCCAGCCATGGACCTGTGGACTGTGCCTTCCAGGGGTTTCATGGGCATGTCCAGGTACAGGCCTCGATGTGCTATTCTCCCCTGATGATGACAGATGTCTGCTGGAAGCAGGTCCCTCCTTGGACTGGCCAGGGCCATGTGTATGTGGCCTGCTGTGGTGTGATGTGGACAGAGCCCCACCTGCAGTGCTGGGGCTGGTACTGCCACTGCGGAAGTGCCTTGGACTCCTTGCATGTCCACGTCAACCACCAGCTGTTGTTGTTGCTGGCCTACGTACACGTGGCCATCACCCCACTCCCATCACATGTTCAAGCATGGACAATCCATGGTCGATGAGGCCCACCATCTCACCCAACCATCTATCCATGACCTCAGTATAATCACAGAGGGCACCTGCAAGTTCATGGAAGTTGTCACTTACAGATGAAAGAGCAGCCCTCTGCAGCCTCAGGCCCTGTCTGGTGTACAGTTCCATATGTCCAAAATCAGAAGAGGTTGATACTCCACAACAAACGAAGCAAACCAGATGAATGAAAAGACAAGTCCTTTATTCGAATAAGTAAGCTCTTTCACGTTGCACAGAACGCTTCATCAGACTTCAACAAACCATAAACATTTGAATCAACTTATATATAAGTAAAACACCAATGAAAATCACATTAGCAAGTCACATGCAAGTTACAAAAATACATCATTTCCTTTCCATAAAAATTACATAAAATAAAATATATAAATATATAAATAAATATATATATATCCTAAAAATCTCATGCTAATAAATGAATAGTAGAAGTAAAATGTTAAAACATACTAAAACATATATTAGATAATGAAACATATTACTACTGTACTGACCTTTAGTCGCAGATAGCTTAATTATCCACTTTGTCTCAGCTTTTTCTGTCTTATTGCCAATATTACCAAGTCTTTCTGTCTCTGTTAACTGTCCTATTACTAAAAATCTTCTATTGTCAACATTATTAAGAGACATTGGAATATTCTACAGTTAGATGATGGTATAAAAGACTTAGTGGGTGAGAAACCATCTTTTAGCTATAAGAATACTAAATCTTTGAAACGTATGCTTTGTTATGAGAGAGTGCCTAAAAATAAGATCTCCTCTGAGAGAAAGGGTACATTTGCATGTCGCTCTTGCAACCAGTGTATATATATATATAATGAAATCTAATGTTTTTATACATCCAGACACTGGTGTTAAATATGAGTTCAATGAATACGCTGATTGCAAGTCAAGAAATGTGATTTATTTAGCATCCTGCATAAAATGTTACTCTTTCTATATAGGAAAGACTAATAGAACTTTAAGAGAAAGGATACGAGAGCATTTGTATGCTATACATAGAGAATGAAGGGAATGCCCTAGCCAAGCATGTACTACAAAATGACACCACACATGCCTTTAGATTTTTAGTAATAGGACAGTTAACAGAGACAGAAAGACTTGGTAATATTGGCAATAAGACAGAAAAAGCTGAGACAAAGTGGATAATTAAGCTATCTGCGACTAAAGGTCATGGTCTCAATGATAAATTTTCATTGAGACCATTTTTATTAGATAAACCTTTGAAACGTTAAACAGTAGTAATATGTTTCATTATCTAATATATGTTTTAGTATGTTTTAACATTTTACTTCTACTATTCATTTATTAGCATGAGATTTTTAGGATATATATATTTATATATTTTATTTTATGTAATTTTTATGGAAAGGAAATGATGTATTTTTGTAACTTGCATGTGACTTGCTAATGTGATTTTCATTGGTGTTTTACTTATATATAAGTTGATTCAAATTTTTATGGTTTGTTGAAGTCTGATGAAGCGTTCTGTGCAACGTGAAAGCGCTTACTTATTCGAATAAAGGACTTGTCTTTTCATTCGTCTGGTTTGCTTCGTTTGTTGTGGAGTATCAACCTCTTCTGATTTTGGATTTGTGCTTTTTTTGGGAGGTGATACCTTACCCTGACAGTGTTCTTGTCTTGCTGAACAGTTCCATATGTGCCTGCATCCCCATGACAGTCTGAAACATGCTCCTGGTGGTACCAGTTGTGGCACGTCTGCCAGGGGCATGATGACCAGCAGCCTTCCCATGATCACCCCATTACATCTGCCTATGTGGTACCCTGCCAGACATCTGGCTATGCCTGCTGTGTCCAGACACAACAGGCATAGATACCAAAATCTCATGTGCACTGCCACCAACCACCAACTGTCCCTCTGCTATGGCCACTGGTGATGGGGTATCTATAGCCACTGTGACTGTGTGCAGGGTTGGGGTGGCTAACAGGGCGATGTCAAATGATGGTGCAGTTTCGGCCATGGACAATCCCGCCTAAGTTCCAACAGTCCTATCATCATCTTTGGTGTCTGTATGGACACCAACATCAGACTGCATGCAGGAGGGACCCTGACCCACCTCGCCACCTGTGGGGGAAAACAAGAAATGCACTTTAAGACCTGTACTGTATTGCATAACAGTACAGACATACACACACACACACACACACACACACACACACACACACACACACTGAAATTCCACCATAATACCTACCTGTCCCTGAGTTTACAGACAGTCCTACATTTATTCATGTAAGGTCTTTTATGGTTTGAAGAATTTTTAGAGAGTAAAGATTCTATTTCTTTTAATATGTTTCGTACCTGTTTGATTCTTATGGATTTAATCCTGAAAAATAATTTTATATACTTTCAGGCTGAGTATTATAGACAGTTAAAAGGAGTAGCAATGGGTGCAAACTGTGCCCCTATATATGCTAATATTATACTGCTCAGTGGGGAGAATAGATTTGTTTTCAGTTCTCATTTAAAATCTTATTGGAACTATTATGGTCAATATTTGGACAACATTTGTCTCTTTTGGAATGGCACTGCTGATAAATTTCTTGAGTTCTACGAATATGCTTCAAGTACAACAGAATTTTTAAAGTTTACCTATACAATAGATGGTTCACAACTCTGTTTTTTAGATGTGTGTATATAAAGAACAAATCAGGGTTTGAGGTCTAAAATATTCAGGAAGAATACTTTCTCCAATACTTACTTGCATTGTACCAGTGCACATCCCCCTCATCAAAAGAAAGCAATTGTCAAGGGGCAGTTGGTAAGAGCTAGTAGGATGACTTCAGATGAACTTGACTTTCAACTAGAATGTGATTTTATTGCAAACATGTTTTTAGAAAGAGGTTATGCAGATGATTTGTTAAAAAGGGTGATCGATGAAGTAAGAAAAGCAAGGACAACTAGATGTTTGCCTATTTTAGGAAATACAACAAAATTTTTAAACACCATCAACACTAACGTTAATTTTCCCATTGATGGAAAACATTATCAGTCAGCTTTGACTATCACCTACAACGGTGAGACTAACATAGTTAAGAACATTATATTTGATGAGTGGAATAGGTTTGCCGAATTCTCAGATTTAAACTTAAATTTTGAAGAACCCCATAGATTGTTTTTTAAAAAAGGATGAAATATTAAGAACATATTGGAAGGTGGAAAACAGGTTGCACACCTCTCCAACAAAAAAGGTACACATAAATGTGAAAACTGCCATTATTGTGTCAACATCAGGGAAGGAGACAACATATTTTTGAAAAGTAGAGGTAAAATTATTACCACCTAAGGTTTTGCAAACTGCAACACTTGTGGTTTGGTATACATTGTGACATGTGAAATATGTGACTCATTCTGCATTGGCAAAACAGAGAGAAAACTGAGACAAAGGGTGTACGGGCACTTATATGATTTAAGAAAAGAAAATGTAAACCATGCACTGTTTAAACGCACTTTATCATGTAAGTCAGCAAAATATCAATTTTTTGTTATTGAGGTAGTCCCCCTAGATCCTAGGGGTGGAACTTGGGAGGCCCGTTTAGAATATAAAAAGCTATTTTGGCAACTAAATTTGGAAGCTGGTAGCTATCCAGGCTTAAATGAAATGATTTCTTTAAAACCTGTATTAAAACTGAGATCAACAAAGTTATAATTATTTATTAATATACATGTTGTATTTTTCATATAATTTTATATATATTTTTCTAAACAGGTATGAATTTTATCATGTATCTTAAGTTACATAAGATTTATACTATTTATTAATTTTTTAACATTTATATCTCTTCCAATGTTAATTACTTTCTTTCACCCCTAGAGGGTGGTAGTGTATTAATATGGAGAAAACACTAAGTGTTCATGAAATGTTTTTTAAGTTTTTTAAGGTATTTAAGACCATCGTAAAGTTCACAAAGTACTCAAAGAATATGTATCCAGTTGTTACAACTAAAATGTGAGTTTTATGATATTGTATTGTTGTAAAGAAACCTGTGGGTTTGTTTGTTTTAGTTTTAATGACAAAGGTTTAACTGTTTAATTATTCAGTTTTATTATTAAGTGAGTAGGGGATTTTATTGGCTGATTTAAATAACAGCTGACATATATATACAACACATTTAGAACTGTTAACCATTTCTGAAGAAGTGAATACTTATGAAAACGTGTTTGGAAATTGTGGCAGCGTTATTTTTTGTTTGGTTCTGCTAGTGCGGTGATTTTATGTGTGGAGTGTCATTAAACTTTCACTTGCTGATTTCTTGTGCCTTTCCTTTGGTTATTCACGTAAGTTCCTCATACTGCATCACACTTGGTAACACCACTCACTAAAGTATCATTCCTCTAAATGCCTAGAAAAGTGATCACAGCACAAGACCTGTTACTCCATTACATCTTTGACTTAAGTGGACTAGGTTTTACAAGGCCTTGTTGCTGTCATCCAGTGTTCACCCTGGGTATGTCAGGACATCGTGAGCATGGCCCCCATATGTTAGGCGCTACTACGTTCACTCCATAATGTCACTCACTGGAGTGTCATACGTAACTATTGCTCAGCACATGCCAGATCTGCTGCTCAATCAACTTATCATGTGGGCAACAGCAATATATGGATACACTCCCTGGTGTTGTCTTGCAATTCTCCAATGCATCTGCAGTGCTGCACACGTGGGTAGTCATTCACCTTTCTGCTGATTGCAATTTTAAGGGTATACCTGGTGTCTAGTTTTCCTCCCAATGCATGTTCCATGCGCCTTATTATAATATCAGCTGTCCTGTGATTACATATCAGACAAGTATTCTTGGTGTCTCATGTATCAGTCCATGTCCATGTGCTGCACAATTCCAAAGGGAAGTACTGACATATGAACAGCCCCACAATCACACATGTGCATACATGGACACCCACGCAAACACACACACATGCACACACACATCCAACATGCATCAATCCCCATCCACTCCACCAGATTGCACAAAATAACCCCCCGCCACACACACACACACACACACACACACACACACACACACACACACACACACACACACACACACACGCACACACACACACACACACACACACACACACACACACACACACACACACACACACACACACACACACACACACACACACACACACACACACACACACACACACACACACACACACACACACACACACACACACCTACAGGTGAGGTTGCACAAAGATAGTACACACAGACCTCCCATTACCCATCTGTCAACATGCATAACATATGGTACTCAACAGCATGCAGTGCATCTATAGTCAATCCATGCTAGCAACAGTATGCATGTGTATGATGCATGGGCTGTGTTAGTAGGTGATGCCCCTTCCCTGGTAAACACTGCACCCATATACACAGTATTACTGTGCACCTGTTCTGGATCCTGCCATGCACTGTGCACCATACTTCACAGGTGTACAATCCATTGCTAAATGTGTATTACTGTGAAAGTTATGTCTGCTCTAATGCTCACAGCCCCTATGTGTTTGTCCGACACATACCTTGGATGATATGTGGACAGATGTCATTTGTGAATGCCTGATGTCTGATTTACAGATCTCAACATCAGCGGTGCATTTATGACAAATATGCTACTATTACACTGACAACCGTCATACCTTACTGTGGCTATGGGGAGTGTTCACAGCCTTAATGATATAATGCACTCTTCCTTGATATACCATGGGACCACATCACCACATATGTTAAAATTGCATGAGCCAGATATGCAACATATGTCCTGTACACTCACATGCAGTGTCTAGCAAATGTGTTGGGTGTGCAGATGCTGACCGCAATGCATACACTTCGTGGGTGCATATGTGTGCACGAACGTATCATAACTGTCTGTTGCACCTATTGTTATGTGTACTGCAGAAGTCCCTATTCCTGTCAGGGTTGTCCTAGCATGGGCCATCTGCATTTGCCAGAATATTGTCTGTCTGCCCTACACAAGTCCCCCAACTTTGCATGATTGCAAGGTCAACTCAAGTGCACATCCCTTGGAGTTCACACACTGCTGTCAGTATTGCTGTGGAGTCAGGGTTACATCTGCCCCAGTTCCTGAACCTGACTGTGTGCAGATACAGCCATTCATAGCATCCTTAGGATCCTTGCTGCAGTGCACTGGTGTGTCATGATGACACACCCTCCCCACCTTCAGCCTTTTTGCAGATGCTTGACAACTATGGCCTACACCTGTGTGTCAGTTTACAGTGTCCCAAACACTGAACACCATGTGTAACAGCCTAGTCCCAGCAAATGACTGGTAAACATACAGATGCACACTGACCCTGCACAGTACAGATGGGGATGGTGAGCCTGAGGTGGGGTGAGGAGTTGGTTGTGCAACACCTGTATCTTACATGATACTGTCTGCAGGTTTCCAACATGGTCATGGTACACCAGTACACTTTGCAATGCATGACTGTTGTGAACCTCTTCTGTTATGCATACACTACCTGTAGAGAGGCATGGCTGATGTTTCCTGTGGTACAACTGTCACACCTGATTAACCTAACCCATAGGCCACAGGCTTGCAGATTTCAGGCAATTGCTGACACGGGTACTGCACACCCAGTACTTGTTGGACATTCCTGTAACCCCCTCAGTGTTGTGGCATGTTACTGGGCAGCCTGCATGACCAGTTTGCTACATGTGACATAATTTGTCTTGGATGGCCAACTGTTTATTTCCTATATCATTCCTGTCCCATGCATCCTTGCCACATACATGACTGCCTGCATTGTTTGCCATGGCATATGCAATTGAGAGGTATGGCTACATGTCCAGCTCATGGGTGCTACCTGTTGGTTATGGGGCCCACACCATGTCATGTAAGATGTGTGTAAGCCACACCTTCCTCTATTGCAGGTAAGTGTGCACATTTGATGACCAAATGTCTTGGACAGCAGACCAATACGTGGTGTGACATTGGGGATGTGTACTTGCTGAAAGGTGCATTTCCATGACAAATGCATGCAGTCTGTGCCTCAACAGCTGCCTCCACTATATTTTATCTGGAGTGTGTGCACACATATGCGTCCAGTGTTTGTGAAGGTATGTATTCCCCATATATGCTACTCTAACCCATGATTCTGTATTACACACACATTGCTCATGTTGGGACCACATTGCAGGTGTTAAGGGTTGTGGACCACAGTATTACGATATGCTGTAGTGTAGATCTGTAACAGCTGCCATTGTAATACTGGTATATACACTGTTGTAGCACTGTATAAGGTTATGTTTCACACATGTCCCTACTTTAGGCCATGTGTTCCACCATTATGTTCATCCCTGTGGACACATTTCACAGTGACAGGATGTTAGTTATATTGCAGGTGTCTGACATAGCCTTTAGATATGCCATCATGGTCACCGCTGTGATGCAGTGCAGTTAACAGCAACAATACGTGATCATGTATGGCATGCATTATGGGTAGGTGTGTTAGATGTGAGCATGGAATATACCATAGCTATTACATGACCGGTGTATTGACAAGCATGAAAATAAACCATACTCACCAGCTACAGGCTGTTACCTTGGTGGTATACCAGAGGGACCTACATAACAGTGTGAGAGATGTGATGTCAGTAGCCACAGCTGTGGCATTGCTACAGGCTGGGTGCAGCATTACAGTACATCAACAGTACATGTACACAATACTACAGCTTATGCACATCTGTTTATTACTGGTACGCAGCAATAGACTATATATATGACATCTCACATATGCATTATCTACCTGTACAGATGCAGATGCATACACAACGGGGGTCTACTGATGTGTAC